>NW_027102442.1:0-43527 GCF_035609145.1 Eleutherodactylus coqui | reverse complement strand
TGGTTGACGAGTTGCATGGTCATGGTGTAGGCCGAGCCTTTTTTGCCACTTCATCCGCCTCCGATCAAGCATAATGCCTTGCCCATAAGCATTCCCCACCCTGGAATATCTTAACCTACCCATTCCCCTATCTGGAATAACTGTACCTCCCTCAAAAGAAGTGATAAGCCGCAATATATTTGACTGTTGTAGGCTGCCGTCTCCCGCTTAAGGGCGAATTTCAAACGTTGTCCATCACAGAGACAAATGATCTGGCTCCAGCCGCGTCTATAGGAGTATCTGTCTGCTCACTTCTAGCTCCAGTGGAGACTGATGGAAAAATGGCCGCTAACAACCTGTGGTCCTTGTTCCGGGTGCGCGTGTCACCATCGAGCCTTAATGACATCATAAAGCTGCTTCAAGTGCAAGACTTGCAGGCTTATATACAGTCTATCTATCTATCTATCTATCTATCTATCTATCTAATGTATGTTACTGCATAGATATATATCTAGCTATATAAATAGATAGCTATATATCAATATAGATATTTCTACAAATATCTAGCTTTACGTATAAATTTAAACTTCTATAGTTATGGTTTTGTAGGGCTGAAAACATACATACAAAATTTGTATTATTATCAGCATTATTCTTATAATTGCCATTGATGTTATTCCAGGGGCAGGTAATAAACCGCATGAGGCTTTGACCAATTTTTACCATTTTAGGTAAAAAGCTGCATTGACTGCACTTCTGCATTTTGTGGGATATGGTAGGACTGCAAGCAAATCCTGAGACAAGATATATCAAAAACACTCCATACAGCATGCAATTTCATTTTCCAAGATAGAAACATTGGTCACGCTGAACATTGTTGAACGTTTTCGCTGCAATGCATCCTGAGATGCTTGGATCCAGGTTCTATCATTCATGCTGCGCCATTTCAACCAACCTGTGTGGCTCATATTCACTTTGGGTTGACGAGTTGCATGGTCATGGTGTAGGCCGAGCCTTTTTTGCCACTTCATCCGCCTCCGATCAAGCATAATGCCTTGCCCATAAGCATTCCCCACCCTGGAATATCTTAACCTACCCATTCCCCTATCTGGAATAACTGTACCTCCCTCAAAAGAAGTGATAAGCCGCAATATATTTGACTGTTGTAGGCTGCCGTCTCCCGCTTAAGGGCGAATTTCAAACGTTGTCCATCACAGAGACAAATGATCTGGCTCCAGCCGCGTCTATAGGAGTATCTGTCTGCTCACTTCTAGCTCCAGTGGAGACTGATGGAAAAATGGCCGCTAACAACCTGTGGTCCTTGTTCCGGGTGCGCGTGTCACCATCGAGCCTTAATGACATCATAAAGCTGCTTCAAGTGCAAGACTTGCAGGCTTATATACAGTCTATCTATCTATCTATCTATCTATCTATCTAATGTATGTTACTGCATAGATATATATCTAGCTATATAAATAGATAGTTATATATTAATATAGATATTTCTACAAATATCTAGCTTTACGTATAAATTTAAACTTGTATAGTTATGGTTTTGTAGGGCTGAAAACATACATACAAAATTTGTATTATTATCAGCATTATTCTAATAATTGCCATTGATGTTATTCCAGGGGCAGTATAAACCGCATGAGTCTTTGACCAATTTTTACCATTTTAGGTAAAAAGCTGCATTGACTGCACTTCTGCATTTTGTGGGATATGGTAGGACTGCAAGCAAATCCTGAGACAAGATATGTCAAAAACACTCCATACAGCATGCAATTTCGATTTCCAAGATAGAAACATTGGTCACGCTGAACATTGTTGAACGTTTTCACTGCAATGCATCCTGGGACGCTTGGATCCAGGTTCCATCATTCATGTTGCGCTATTTCAACCAACCTGTGTGGCTCATATTCACTTTGGGTTGACGATTGGCATGGTCATGGTGTAGGCCGAGCCTTTTTTGCCACTTCATCCGCCTCCGATCAAGCATAATGCCTTGCCCATAAGCATTCCCCTCCCTGGAATAACTTAACCTACCCATTCCCCTATCTGGAATAACTGTACCTACCACAAAAGAAGTGATAAGCAGCGATCAATTTGACTGTTGTAGGCTGCCGTCTCCCGCTTAAGGGCGAATTTCAAACGTTGTCCATCACAGAGACAAATGATCTGGCTCCAGCAGCGTCTATAGGAGTATCTGTCTGCTCACTTCTAGCTCCAGTGGAGACTGATGGAAAAATGGCCGCTAACAACCTGTGATCCTTGTTCCGGGTGTGCGCGTGTCACCATCGAGCCTTAATGACATCATAAAGCTGCTTCAAGTGCAAGACTTGCAGGCTTATATACAGTCTATCTATCTATCTATCTATCTATCTAATGTATGTTACTGCATAGATATATATCTAGCTATATAAATAGATAGCTATATATCAATATAGATATTTCTACAAATATCTAGCTTTACGTATAAATTTAAACTTCTATAGTTATGGTTTTGTAGGGCTGAAAACATACATACAAAATTTGTATTATTATCAGCATTATTCTTATAATTGCCATTGATGTTATTCCAGGGGCAGGTAATAAACCGCATGAGGCTTTGACCAATTTTTACCATTTTAGGTAAAAAGCTGCATTGACTGCACTTCTGCATTTTGTGGGATATGGTAGGACTGCAAGCAAATCCTGAGACAAGATATATCAAAAACACTCCATACAGCATGCAATTTCATTTTCCAAGATAGAAACATTGGTCACGCTGAACATTGTTGAACGTTTTCGCTGCAATGCATCCTGAGATGCTTGGATCCAGGTTCTATCATTCATGCTGCGCCATTTCAACCAACCTGTGTGGCTCATATTCACTTTGGGTTGACGAGTTGCATGGTCATGGTGTAGGCCGAGCCTTTTTTGCCACTTCATCCGCCTCCGATCAAGCATAATGCCTTGCCCATAAGCATTCCCCACCCTGGAATATCTTAACCTACCCATTCCCCTATCTGGAATAACTGTACCTCCCTCAAAAGAAGTGATAAGCCGCAATATATTTGACTGTTGTAGGCTGCCGTCTCCCGCTTAAGGGCGAATTTCAAACGTTGTCCATCACAGAGACAAATGATCTGGCTCCAGCCGCGTCTATAGGAGTATCTGTCTGCTCACTTCTAGCTCCAGTGGAGACTGATGGAAAAATGGCCGCTAACAACCTGTGGTCCTTGTTCCGGGTGCGCGTGTCACCATCGAGCCTTAATGACATCATAAAGCTGCTTCAAGTGCAAGACTTGCAGGCTTATATACAGTCTATCTATCTATCTATCTATCTATCTATCTATCTAATGTATGTTACTGCATAGATATATATCTAGCTATATAAATAGATAGCTATATATCAATATAGATATTTCTACAAATATCTAGCTTTACGTATAAATTTAAACTTCTATAGTTATGGTTTTGTAGGGCTGAAAACATACATACAAAATTTGTATTATTATCAGCATTATTCTTATAATTGCCATTGATGTTATTCCAGGGGCAGGTAATAAACCGCATGAGGCTTTGACCAATTTTTACCATTTTAGGTAAAAAGCTGCATTGACTGCACTTCTGCATTTTGTGGGATATGGTAGGACTGCAAGCAAATCCTGAGACAAGATATATCAAAAACACTCCATACAGCATGCAATTTCATTTTCCAAGATAGAAACATTGGTCACGCTGAACATTGTTGAACGTTTTCGCTGCAATGCATCCTGAGATGCTTGGATCCAGGTTCTATCATTCATGCTGCGCCATTTCAACCAACCTGTGTGGCTCATATTCACTTTGGGTTGACGAGTTGCATGGTCATGGTGTAGGCCGAGCCTTTTTTGCCACTTCATCCGCCTCCGATCAAGCATAATGCCTTGCCCATAAGCATTCCCCACCCTGGAATATCTTAACCTACCCATTCCCCTATCTGGAATAACTGTACCTCCCTCAAAAGAAGTGATAAGCCGCAATATATTTGACTGTTGTAGGCTGCCGTCTCCCGCTTAAGGGCGAATTTCAAACGTTGTCCATCACAGAGACAAATGATCTGGCTCCAGCCGCGTCTATAGGAGTATCTGTCTGCTCACTTCTAGCTCCAGTGGAGACTGATGGAAAAATGGCCGCTAACAACCTGTGGTCCTTGTTCCGGGTGCGCGTGTCACCATCGAGCCTTAATGACATCATAAAGCTGCTTCAAGTGCAAGACTTGCAGGCTTATATACAGTCTATCTATCTATCTATCTATCTATCTATCTAATGTATGTTACTGCATAGATATATATCTAGCTATATAAATAGATAGTTATATATTAATATAGATATTTCTACAAATATCTAGCTTTACGTATAAATTTAAACTTGTATAGTTATGGTTTTGTAGGGCTGAAAACATACATACAAAATTTGTATTATTATCAGCATTATTCTTATAATTGCCATTGATGTTATTCCAGGGGCAGGTAATAAACCGCATGAGTCTTTGACCAATTTTTACCATTTTAGGTAAAAAGCTGCATTGACTGCACTTCTGCATTTTGTGGGATATGGTAGGACTGCAAGCAAATCCTGAGACAAGATATGTCAAAAACACTCCATACAGCATGCAATTTCGATTTCCAAGATAGAAACATTGGTCACGCTGAACATTGTTGAACGTTTTCACTGCAATGCATCCTGGGACGCTTGGATCCAGGTTCCATCATTCATGTTGCGCTATTTCAACCAACCTGTGTGGCTCATATTCACTTTGGGTTGACGATTGGCATGGTCATGGTGTAGGCCGAGCCTTTTTTGCCACTTCATCCGCCTCCGATCAAGCATAATGCCTTGCCCATAAGCATTCCCCTCCCTGGAATAACTTAACCTACCCATTCCCCTATCTGGAATAACTGTACCTACCACAAAAGAAGTGATAAGCAGCGATCAATTTGACTGTTGTAGGCTGCCGTCTCCCGCTTAAGGGCGAATTTCAAACGTTGTCCATCACAGAGACAAATGATCTGGCTCCAGCAGCGTCTATAGGAGTATCTGTCTGCTCACTTCTAGCTCCAGTGGAGACTGATGGAAAAATGGCCGCTAACAACCTGTGATCCTTGTTCCGGGTGCGCGTGTCACCATCGAGCCTTAATGACATCATAAAGCTGCTTCAAGTGCAAGACTTGCAGGCTTATATACAGTCTATCTATCTATCTATCTATCTAATGTATGTTACTGCATAGATATATATCTAGCTATATAAATAGATAGCTATATATCAATATAGATATTTCTACAAATATCTAGCTTTACGTATAAATTTAAACTTCTATAGTTATGGTTTTGTAGGGCTGAAAACATACATACAAAATTTGTATTATTATCAGCATTATTCTTATAATTGCCATTGATGTTATTCCAGGGGCAGGTAATAAACCGCATGAGGCTTTGACCAATTTTTACCATTTTAGGTAAAAAGCTGCATTGACTGCACTTCTGCATTTTGTGGGATATGGTAGGACTGCAAGCAAATCCTGAGACAAGATATATCAAAAACACTCCATACAGCATGCAATTTCATTTTCCAAGATAGAAACATTGGTCACGCTGAACATTGTTGAACGTTTTCGCTGCAATGCATCCTGAGATGCTTGGATCCAGGTTCTATCATTCATGCTGCGCCATTTCAACCAACCTGTGTGGCTCATATTCACTTTGGGTTGACGAGTTGCATGGTCATGGTGTAGGCCGAGCCTTTTTTGCCACTTCATCCGCCTCCGATCAAGCATAATGCCTTGCCCATAAGCATTCCCCACCCTGGAATATCTTAACCTACCCATTCCCCTATCTGGAATAACTGTACCTCCCTCAAAAGAAGTGATAAGCCGCAATATATTTGACTGTTGTAGGCTGCCGTCTCCCGCTTAAGGGCGAATTTCAAACGTTGTCCATCACAGAGACAAATGATCTGGCTCCAGCCGCGTCTATAGGAGTATCTGTCTGCTCACTTCTAGCTCCAGTGGAGACTGATGGAAAAATGGCCGCTAACAACCTGTGGTCCTTGTTCCGGGTGCGCGTGTCACCATCGAGCCTTAATGACATCATAAAGCTGCTTCAAGTGCAAGACTTGCAGGCTTATATACAGTCTATCTATCTATCTATCTATCTATCTATCTAATGTATGTTACTGCATAGATATATATCTAGCTATATAAATAGATAGCTATATATCAATATAGATATTTCTACAAATATCTAGCTTTACGTATAAATTTAAACTTCTATAGTTATGGTTTTGTAGGGCTGAAAACATACATACAAAATTTGTATTATTATCAGCATTATTCTTATAATTGCCATTGATGTTATTCCAGGGGCAGGTAATAAACCGCATGAGGCTTTGACCAATTTTTACCATTTTAGGTAAAAAGCTGCATTGACTGCACTTCTGCATTTTGTGGGATATGGTAGGACTGCAAGCAAATCCTGAGACAAGATATATCAAAAACACTCCATACAGCATGCAATTTCATTTTCCAAGATAGAAACATTGGTCACGCTGAACATTGTTGAACGTTTTCGCTGCAATGCATCCTGAGATGCTTGGATCCAGGTTCTATCATTCATGCTGCGCCATTTCAACCAACCTGTGTGGCTCATATTCACTTTGGGTTGACGAGTTGCATGGTCATGGTGTAGGCCGAGCCTTTTTTGCCACTTCATCCGCCTCCGATCAAGCATAATGCCTTGCCCATAAGCATTCCCCACCCTGGAATATCTTAACCTACCCATTCCCCTATCTGGAATAACTGTACCTCCCTCAAAAGAAGTGATAAGCCGCAATATATTTGACTGTTGTAGGCTGCCGTCTCCCGCTTAAGGGCGAATTTCAAACGTTGTCCATCACAGAGACAAATGATCTGGCTCCAGCCGCGTCTATAGGAGTATCTGTCTGCTCACTTCTAGCTCCAGTGGAGACTGATGGAAAAATGGCCGCTAACAACCTGTGGTCCTTGTTCCGGGTGCGCGTGTCACCATCGAGCCTTAATGACATCATAAAGCTGCTTCAAGTGCAAGACTTGCAGGCTTATATACAGTCTATCTATCTATCTATCTATCTATCTATCTAATGTATGTTACTGCATAGATATATATCTAGCTATATAAATAGATAGTTATATATTAATATAGATATTTCTACAAATATCTAGCTTTACGTATAAATTTAAACTTGTATAGTTATGGTTTTGTAGGGCTGAAAACATACATACAAAATTTGTATTATTATCAGCATTATTCTTATAATTGCCATTGATGTTATTCCAGGGGCAGGTAATAAACCGCATGAGTCTTTGACCAATTTTTACCATTTTAGGTAAAAAGCTGCATTGACTGCACTTCTGCATTTTGTGGGATATGGTAGGACTGCAAGCAAATCCTGAGACAAGATATGTCAAAAACACTCCATACAGCATGCAATTTCGATTTCCAAGATAGAAACATTGGTCACGCTGAACATTGTTGAACGTTTTCACTGCAATGCATCCTGGGACGCTTGGATCCAGGTTCCATCATTCATGTTGCGCTATTTCAACCAACCTGTGTGGCTCATATTCACTTTGGGTTGACGATTGGCATGGTCATGGTGTAGGCCGAGCCTTTTTTGCCACTTCATCCGCCTCCGATCAAGCATAATGCCTTGCCCATAAGCATTCCCCTCCCTGGAATAACTTAACCTACCCATTCCCCTATCTGGAATAACTGTACCTACCACAAAAGAAGTGATAAGCAGCGATCAATTTGACTGTTGTAGGCTGCCGTCTCCCGCTTAAGGGCGAATTTCAAACGTTGTCCATCACAGAGACAAATGATCTGGCTCCAGCAGCGTCTATAGGAGTATCTGTCTGCTCACTTCTAGCTCCAGTGGAGACTGATGGAAAAATGGCCGCTAACAACCTGTGATCCTTGTTCCGGGTGCGCGTGTCACCATCGAGCCTTAATGACATCATAAAGCTGCTTCAAGTGCAAGACTTGCAGGCTTATATACAGTCTATCTATCTATCTATCTATCTATCTAATGTATGTTACTGCATAGATATATATCTAGCTATATAAATAGATAGCTATATATCAATATAGATATTTCTACAAATATCTAGCTTTACGTATAAATTTAAACTTCTATAGTTATGGTTTTGTAGGGCTGAAAACATACATACAAAATTTGTATTATTATCAGCATTATTCTTATAATTGCCATTGATGTTATTCCAGGGGCAGGTAATAAACCGCATGAGTCTTTGACCAATTTTTACCATTTTAGGTAAAAAGCTGCATTGACTGTACTTCTGCATTTTGTGGGATATGGTAGGACTGCAAGCAAATCCTGAGACAAGATATGTCAAAAACACTCCATACAGCATGCAATTTCATTTTCCAAGATAGAAACATTGGTCACGCTGAACATTGTTGAACGTTTTCGCTGCAATGCATCCTGGGACGCTTGGATCCAGGTTCTATCATTCATGCTGCGCCATTTCAACCAACCTGTGTGGCTCATATTCACTTTGGGTTGACGAGTTGCATGGTCATGGTGTAGGCCGAGCCTTTTTTGCCACTTCATCCGCCTCCGATCAAGCATAATGCCTTGCCCATAAGCATTCCCCTCCCTGGAATAACTTAACCTACCCATTCCCCTATCTGGAATAACTGTACCTACCACAAAAGAAGTGATAAGCAGCGATCAATTTGACTGTTGTAGGCTGCCGTCTCCCGCTTAAGGGCGAATTTCAAACGTTGTCCATCACAGAGACAAATGATCTGGCTCCAGCAGCGTCTATAGGAGTATCTGTCTGCTCACTTCTAGCTCCAGTGGAGACTGATGGAAAAATGGCCGCTAACAACCTGTGATCCTTGTTCCGGGTGCGCGTGTCACCATCGAGCCTTAATGACATCATAAAGCTGCTTCAAGTGCAAGACTTGCAGGCTTATATACAGTCTATCTATCTATCTATCTATCTATCTATCTATCTATCTATCTAATGTATGTTACTGCATAGATATATATCTAGCTATATAAATAGATAGCTATATATCAATATAGATATTTCTACAAATATCTAGCTTTACGTATAAATTTAAACTTCTATAGTTATGGTTTTGTAGGGCTGAAAACATACATACAAAATTTGTATTATTATCAGCATTATTCTTATAATTGCCATTGATGTTATTCCAGGGGCAGGTAATAAACCGCATGAGGCTTTGACCAATTTTTACCATTTTAGGTAAAAAGCTGCATTGACTGCACTTCTGCATTTTGTGGGATATGGTAGGACTGCAAGCAAATCCTGAGACAAGATATATCAAAAACACTCCATACAGCATGCAATTTCATTTTCCAAGATAGAAACATTGGTCACGCTGAACATTGTTGAACGTTTTCGCTGCAATGCATCCTGAGATGCTTGGATCCAGGTTCTATCATTCATGCTGCGCCATTTCAACCAACCTGTGTGGCTCATATTCACTTTGGGTTGACGAGTTGCATGGTCATGGTGTAGGCCGAGCCTTTTTTGCCACTTCATCCGCCTCCGATCAAGCATAATGCCTTGCCCATAAGCATTCCCCACCCTGGAATATCTTAACCTACCCATTCCCCTATCTGGAATAACTGTACCTCCCTCAAAAGAAGTGATAAGCCGCAATATATTTGACTGTTGTAGGCTGCCGTCTCCCGCTTAAGGGCGAATTTCAAACGTTGTCCATCACAGAGACAAATGATCTGGCTCCAGCCGCGTCTATAGGAGTATCTGTCTGCTCACTTCTAGCTCCAGTGGAGACTGATGGAAAAATGGCCGCTAACAACCTGTGGTCCTTGTTCCGGGTGCGCGTGTCACCATCGAGCCTTAATGACATCATAAAGCTGCTTCAAGTGCAAGACTTGCAGGCTTATATACAGTCTATCTATCTATCTATCTATCTATCTAATGTATGTTACTGCATAGATATATATCTAGCTATATAAATAGATAGCTATATATCAATATAGATATTTCTACAAATATCTAGCTTTACGTATAAATTTAAACTTCTATAGTTATGGTTTTGTAGGGCTGAAAACATACATACAAAATTTGTATTATTATCAGCATTATTCTTATAATTGCCATTGATGTTATTCCAGGGGCAGGTAATAAACCGCATGAGGCTTTGACCAATTTTTACCATTTTAGGTAAAAAGCTGCATTGACTGCACTTCTGCATTTTGTGGGATATGGTAGGACTGCAAGCAAATCCTGAGACAAGATATATCAAAAACACTCCATACAGCATGCAATTTCATTTTCCAAGATAGAAACATTGGTCACGCTGAACATTGTTGAACGTTTTCGCTGCAATGCATCCTGAGATGCTTGGATCCAGGTTCTATCATTCATGCTGCGCCATTTCAACCAACCTGTGTGGCTCATATTCACTTTGGGTTGACGAGTTGCATGGTCATGGTGTAGGCCGAGCCTTTTTTGCCACTTCATCCGCCTCCGATCAAGCATAATGCCTTGCCCATAAGCATTCCCCACCCTGGAATATCTTAACCTACCCATTCCCCTATCTGGAATAACTGTACCTCCCTCAAAAGAAGTGATAAGCCGCAATATATTTGACTGTTGTAGGCTGCCGTCTCCCGCTTAAGGGCGAATTTCAAACGTTGTCCATCACAGAGACAAATGATCTGGCTCCAGCCGCGTCTATAGGAGTATCTGTCTGCTCACTTCTAGCTCCAGTGGAGACTGATGGAAAAATGGCCGCTAACAACCTGTGGTCCTTGTTCCGGGTGCGCGTGTCACCATCGAGCCTTAATGACATCATAAAGCTGCTTCAAGTGCAAGACTTGCAGGCTTATATACAGTCTATCTATCTATCTATCTATCTATCTATCTAATGTATGTTACTGCATAGATATATATCTAGCTATATAAATAGATAGTTATATATTAATATAGATATTTCTACAAATATCTAGCTTTACGTATAAATTTAAACTTGTATAGTTATGGTTTTGTAGGGCTGAAAACATACATACAAAATTTGTATTATTATCAGCATTATTCTTATAATTGCCATTGATGTTATTCCAGGGGCAGGTAATAAACCGCATGAGTCTTTGACCAATTTTTACCATTTTAGGTAAAAAGCTGCATTGACTGCACTTCTGCATTTTGTGGGATATGGTAGGACTGCAAGCAAATCCTGAGACAAGATATGTCAAAAACACTCCATACAGCATGCAATTTCGATTTCCAAGATAGAAACATTGGTCACGCTGAACATTGTTGAACGTTTTCACTGCAATGCATCCTGGGACGCTTGGATCCAGGTTCCATCATTCATGTTGCGCTATTTCAACCAACCTGTGTGGCTCATATTCACTTTGGGTTGACGATTGGCATGGTCATGGTGTAGGCCGAGCCTTTTTTGCCACTTCATCCGCCTCCGATCAAGCATAATGCCTTGCCCATAAGCATTCCCCTCCCTGGAATAACTTAACCTACCCATTCCCCTATCTGGAATAACTGTACCTACCACAAAAGAAGTGATAAGCAGCGATCAATTTGACTGTTGTAGGCTGCCGTCTCCCGCTTAAGGGCGAATTTCAAACGTTGTCCATCACAGAGACAAATGATCTGGCTCCAGCAGCGTCTATAGGAGTATCTGTCTGCTCACTTCTAGCTCCAGTGGAGACTGATGGAAAAATGGCCGCTAACAACCTGTGATCCTTGTTCCGGGTGCGCGTGTCACCATCGAGCCTTAATGACATCATAAAGCTGCTTCAAGTGCAAGACTTGCAGGCTTATATACAGTCTATCTATCTATCTATCTATCTAATGTATGTTACTGCATAGATATATATCTAGCTATATAAATAGATAGCTATATATCAATATAGATATTTCTACAAATATCTAGCTTTACGTATAAATTTAAACTTCTATAGTTATGGTTTTGTAGGGCTGAAAACATACATACAAAATTTGTATTATTATCAGCATTATTCTTATAATTGCCATTGATGTTATTCCAGGGGCAGGTAATAAACCGCATGAGGCTTTGACCAATTTTTACCATTTTAGGTAAAAAGCTGCATTGACTGCACTTCTGCATTTTGTGGGATATGGTAGGACTGCAAGCAAATCCTGAGACAAGATATATCAAAAACACTCCATACAGCATGCAATTTCATTTTCCAAGATAGAAACATTGGTCACGCTGAACATTGTTGAACGTTTTCGCTGCAATGCATCCTGAGATGCTTGGATCCAGGTTCTATCATTCATGCTGCGCCATTTCAACCAACCTGTGTGGCTCATATTCACTTTGGGTTGACGAGTTGCATGGTCATGGTGTAGGCCGAGCCTTTTTTGCCACTTCATCCGCCTCCGATCAAGCATAATGCCTTGCCCATAAGCATTCCCCACCCTGGAATATCTTAACCTACCCATTCCCCTATCTGGAATAACTGTACCTCCCTCAAAAGAAGTGATAAGCCGCAATATATTTGACTGTTGTAGGCTGCCGTCTCCCGCTTAAGGGCGAATTTCAAACGTTGTCCATCACAGAGACAAATGATCTGGCTCCAGCCGCGTCTATAGGAGTATCTGTCTGCTCACTTCTAGCTCCAGTGGAGACTGATGGAAAAATGGCCGCTAACAACCTGTGGTCCTTGTTCCGGGTGCGCGTGTCACCATCGAGCCTTAATGACATCATAAAGCTGCTTCAAGTGCAAGACTTGCAGGCTTATATACAGTCTATCTATCTATCTATCTATCTATCTAATGTATGTTACTGCATAGATATATATCTAGCTATATAAATAGATAGTTATATATTAATATAGATATTTCTACAAATATCTAGCTTTACGTATAAATTTAAACTTCTATAGTTATGGTTTTGTAGGGCTGAAAACATACATACAAAATTTGTATTATTATCAGCATTATTCTTATAATTGCCATTGATGTTATTCCAGGGGCAGGTAATAAACCGCATGAGTCTTTGACCAATTTTTACCATTTTAGGTAAAAAGCTGCATTGACTGCACTTCTGCATTTTGTGGGATATGGTAGGACTGCAAGCAAATCCTGAGACAAGATATGTCAAAAACACTCCATACAGCATGCAATTTCGATTTCCAAGATAGAAACATTGGTCACGCTGAACATTGTTGAACGTTTTCACTGCAATGCATCCTGGGACGCTTGGATCCAGGTTCCATCATTCATGTTGCGCTATTTCAACCAACCTGTGTGGCTCATATTCACTTTGGGTTGACGATTGGCATGGTCATGGTGTAGGCCGAGCCTTTTTTGCCACTTCATCCGCCTCCGATCAAGCATAATGCCTTGCCCATAAGCATTCCCCTCCCTGGAATAACTTAACCTACCCATTCCCCTATCTGGAATAACTGTACCTACCACAAAAGAAGTGATAAGCAGCGATCAATTTGACTGTTGTAGGCTGCCGTCTCCCGCTTAAGGGCGAATTTCAAACGTTGTCCATCACAGAGACAAATGATCTGGCTCCAGCAGCGTCTATAGGAGTATCTGTCTGCTCACTTCTAGCTCCAGTGGAGACTGATGGAAAAATGGCCGCTAACAACCTGTGATCCTTGTTCCGGGTGCGCGTGTCACCATCGAGCCTTAATGACATCATAAAGCTGCTTCAAGTGCAAGACTTGCAGGCTTATATACAGTCTATCTATCTATCTATCTATCTAATGTATGTTACTGCATAGATATATATCTAGCTATATAAATAGATAGCTATATATCAATATAGATATTTCTACAAATATCTAGCTTTACGTATAAATTTAAACTTCTATAGTTATGGTTTTGTAGGGCTGAAAACATACATACAAAATTTGTATTATTATCAGCATTATTCTTATAATTGCCATTGATGTTATTCCAGGGGCAGGTAATAAACCGCATGAGGCTTTGACCAATTTTTACCATTTTAGGTAAAAAGCTGCATTGACTGCACTTCTGCATTTTGTGGGATATGGTAGGACTGCAAGCAAATCCTGAGACAAGATATATCAAAAACACTCCATACAGCATGCAATTTCATTTTCCAAGATAGAAACATTGGTCACGCTGAACATTGTTGAACGTTTTCGCTGCAATGCATCCTGAGATGCTTGGATCCAGGTTCTATCATTCATGCTGCGCCATTTCAACCAACCTGTGTGGCTCATATTCACTTTGGGTTGACGAGTTGCATGGTCATGGTGTAGGCCGAGCCTTTTTTGCCACTTCATCCGCCTCCGATCAAGCATAATGCCTTGCCCATAAGCATTCCCCACCCTGGAATATCTTAACCTACCCATTCCCCTATCTGGAATAACTGTACCTCCCTCAAAAGAAGTGATAAGCCGCAATATATTTGACTGTTGTAGGCTGCCGTCTCCCGCTTAAGGGCGAATTTCAAACGTTGTCCATCACAGAGACAAATGATCTGGCTCCAGCCGCGTCTATAGGAGTATCTGTCTGCTCACTTCTAGCTCCAGTGGAGACTGATGGAAAAATGGCCGCTAACAACCTGTGGTCCTTGTTCCGGGTGCGCGTGTCACCATCGAGCCTTAATGACATCATAAAGCTGCTTCAAGTGCAAGACTTGCAGGCTTATATACAGTCTATCTATCTATCTATCTATCTATCTATCTATCTAATGTATGTTACTGCATAGATATATATCTAGCTATATAAATAGATAGCTATATATCAATATAGATATTTCTACAAATATCTAGCTTTACGTATAAATTTAAACTTCTATAGTTATGGTTTTGTAGGGCTGAAAACATACATACAAAATTTGTATTATTATCAGCATTATTCTTATAATTGCCATTGATGTTATTCCAGGGGCAGGTAATAAACCGCATGAGTCTTTGACCAATTTTTACCATTTTAGGTAAAAAGCTGCATTGACTGTACTTCTGCATTTTGTGGGATATGGTAGGACTGCAAGCAAATCCTGAGACAAGATATGTCAAAAACACTCCATACAGCATGCAATTTCATTTTCCAAGATAGAAACATTGGTCACGCTGAACATTGTTGAACGTTTTCGCTGCAATGCATCCTGGGACGCTTGGATCCAGGTTCTATCATTCATGCTGCGCCATTTCAACCAACCTGTGTGGCTCATATTCACTTTGGGTTGACGAGTTGCATGGTCATGGTGTAGGCCGAGCCTTTTTTGCCACTTCATCCGCCTCCGATCAAGCATAATGCCTTGCCCATAAGCATTCCCCTCCCTGGAATAACTTAACCTACCCATTCCCCTATCTGGAATAACTGTACCTACCACAAAAGAAGTGATAAGCAGCGATCAATTTGACTGTTGTAGGCTGCCGTCTCCCGCTTAAGGGCGAATTTCAAACGTTGTCCATCACAGAGACAAATGATCTGGCTCCAGCAGCGTCTATAGGAGTATCTGTCTGCTCACTTCTAGCTCCAGTGGAGACTGATGGAAAAATGGCCGCTAACAACCTGTGATCCTTGTTCCGGGTGCGCGTGTCACCATCGAGCCTTAATGACATCATAAAGCTGCTTCAAGTGCAAGACTTGCAGGCTTATATACAGTCTATCTATCTATCTATCTATCTATCTATCTATCTATCTATCTATCTATCTATCTATCTATCTAATGTATGTTACTGCATAGATATATATCTAGCTATATAAATAGATAGCTATATATCAATATAGATATTTCTACAAATATCTAGCTTTACGTATAAATTTAAACTTCTATAGTTATGGTTTTGTAGGGCTGAAAACATACATACAAAATTTGTATTATTATCAGCATTATTCTTATAATTGCCATTGATGTTATTCCAGGGGCAGGTAATAAACCGCATGAGGCTTTGACCAATTTTTACCATTTTAGGTAAAAAGCTGCATTGACTGCACTTCTGCATTTTGTGGGATATGGTAGGACTGCAAGCAAATCCTGAGACAAGATATATCAAAAACACTCCATACAGCATGCAATTTCATTTTCCAAGATAGAAACATTGGTCACGCTGAACATTGTTGAACGTTTTCGCTGCAATGCATCCTGAGATGCTTGGATCCAGGTTCTATCATTCATGCTGCGCCATTTCAACCAACCTGTGTGGCTCATATTCACTTTGGGTTGACGAGTTGCATGGTCATGGTGTAGGCCGAGCCTTTTTTGCCACTTCATCCGCCTCCGATCAAGCATAATGCCTTGCCCATAAGCATTCCCCACCCTGGAATATCTTAACCTACCCATTCCCCTATCTGGAATAACTGTACCTCCCTCAAAAGAAGTGATAAGCCGCAATATATTTGACTGTTGTAGGCTGCCGTCTCCCGCTTAAGGGCGAATTTCAAACGTTGTCCATCACAGAGACAAATGATCTGGCTCCAGCCGCGTCTATAGGAGTATCTGTCTGCTCACTTCTAGCTCCAGTGGAGACTGATGGAAAAATGGCCGCTAACAACCTGTGGTCCTTGTTCCGGGTGCGCGTGTCACCATCGAGCCTTAATGACATCATAAAGCTGCTTCAAGTGCAAGACTTGCAGGCTTATATACAGTCTATCTATCTATCTATCTATCTATCTATCTAATGTATGTTACTGCATAGATATATATCTAGCTATATAAATAGATAGCTATATATCAATATAGATATTTCTACAAATATCTAGCTTTACGTATAAATTTAAACTTCTATAGTTATGGTTTTGTAGGGCTGAAAACATACATACAAAATTTGTATTATTATCAGCATTATTCTTATAATTGCCATTGATGTTATTCCAGGGGCAGGTAATAAACCGCATGAGGCTTTGACCAATTTTTACCATTTTAGGTAAAAAGCTGCATTGACTGCACTTCTGCATTTTGTGGGATATGGTAGGACTGCAAGCAAATCCTGAGACAAGATATATCAAAAACACTCCATACAGCATGCAATTTCATTTTCCAAGATAGAAACATTGGTCACGCTGAACATTGTTGAACGTTTTCGCTGCAATGCATCCTGAGATGCTTGGATCCAGGTTCTATCATTCATGCTGCGCCATTTCAACCAACCTGTGTGGCTCATATTCACTTTGGGTTGACGAGTTGCATGGTCATGGTGTAGGCCGAGCCTTTTTTGCCACTTCATCCGCCTCCGATCAAGCATAATGCCTTGCCCATAAGCATTCCCCACCCTGGAATATCTTAACCTACCCATTCCCCTATCTGGAATAACTGTACCTCCCTCAAAAGAAGTGATAAGCCGCAATATATTTGACTGTTGTAGGCTGCCGTCTCCCGCTTAAGGGCGAATTTCAAACGTTGTCCATCACAGAGACAAATGATCTGGCTCCAGCCGCGTCTATAGGAGTATCTGTCTGCTCACTTCTAGCTCCAGTGGAGACTGATGGAAAAATGGCCGCTAACAACCTGTGGTCCTTGTTCCGGGTGCGCGTGTCACCATCGAGCCTTAATGACATCATAAAGCTGCTTCAAGTGCAAGACTTGCAGGCTTATATACAGTCTATCTATCTATCTATCTATCTATCTATCTATCTAATGTATGTTACTGCATAGATATATATCTAGCTATATAAATAGATAGTTATATATTAATATAGATATTTCTACAAATATCTAGCTTTACGTATAAATTTAAACTTGTATAGTTATGGTTTTGTAGGGCTGAAAACATACATACAAAATTTGTATTATTATCAGCATTATTCTTATAATTGCCATTGATGTTATTCCAGGGGCAGGTAATAAACCGCATGAGTCTTTGACCAATTTTTACCATTTTAGGTAAAAAGCTGCATTGACTGCACTTCTGCATTTTGTGGGATATGGTAGGACTGCAAGCAAATCCTGAGACAAGATATGTCAAAAACACTCCATACAGCATGCAATTTCGATTTCCAAGATAGAAACATTGGTCACGCTGAACATTGTTGAACGTTTTCACTGCAATGCATCCTGGGACGCTTGGATCCAGGTTCCATCATTCATGTTGCGCTATTTCAACCAACCTGTGTGGCTCATATTCACTTTGGGTTGACGATTGGCATGGTCATGGTGTAGGCCGAGCCTTTTTTGCCACTTCATCCGCCTCCGATCAAGCATAATGCCTTGCCCATAAGCATTCCCCTCCCTGGAATAACTTAACCTACCCATTCCCCTATCTGGAATAACTGTACCTACCACAAAAGAAGTGATAAGCAGCGATCAATTTGACTGTTGTAGGCTGCCGTCTCCCGCTTAAGGGCGAATTTCAAACGTTGTCCATCACAGAGACAAATGATCTGGCTCCAGCAGCGTCTATAGGAGTATCTGTCTGCTCACTTCTAGCTCCAGTGGAGACTGATGGAAAAATGGCCGCTAACAACCTGTGATCCTTGTTCCGGGTGCGCGTGTCACCATCGAGCCTTAATGACATCATAAAGCTGCTTCAAGTGCAAGACTTGCAGGCTTATATACAGTCTATCTATCTATCTATCTATCTATCTATCTATCTAATGTATGTTACTGCATAGATATATATCTAGCTATATAAATAGATAGCTATATATCAATATAGATATTTCTACAAATATCTAGCTTTACGTATAAATTTAAACTTCTATAGTTATGGTTTTGTAGGGCTGAAAACATACATACAAAATTTGTATTATTATCAGCATTATTCTTATAATTGCCATTGATGTTATTCCAGGGGCAGGTAATAAACCGCATGAGGCTTTGACCAATTTTTACCATTTTAGGTAAAAAGCTGCATTGACTGCACTTCTGCATTTTGTGGGATATGGTAGGACTGCAAGCAAATCCTGAGACAAGATATATCAAAAACACTCCATACAGCATGCAATTTCATTTTCCAAGATAGAAACATTGGTCACGCTGAACATTGTTGAACGTTTTCGCTGCAATGCATCCTGAGATGCTTGGATCCAGGTTCTATCATTCATGCTGCGCCATTTCAACCAACCTGTGTGGCTCATATTCACTTTGGGTTGACGAGTTGCATGGTCATGGTGTAGGCCGAGCCTTTTTTGCCACTTCATCCGCCTCCGATCAAGCATAATGCCTTGCCCATAAGCATTCCCCACCCTGGAATATCTTAACCTACCCATTCCCCTATCTGGAATAACTGTACCTCCCTCAAAAGAAGTGATAAGCCGCAATATATTTGACTGTTGTAGGCTGCCGTCTCCCGCTTAAGGGCGAATTTCAAACGTTGTCCATCACAGAGACAAATGATCTGGCTCCAGCCGCGTCTATAGGAGTATCTGTCTGCTCACTTCTAGCTCCAGTGGAGACTGATGGAAAAATGGCCGCTAACAACCTGTGGTCCTTGTTCCGGGTGCGCGTGTCACCATCGAGCCTTAATGACATCATAAAGCTGCTTCAAGTGCAAGACTTGCAGGCTTATATACAGTCTATCTATCTATCTATCTATCTATCTATCTAATGTATGTTACTGCATAGATATATATCTAGCTATATAAATAGATAGCTATATATCAATATAGATATTTCTACAAATATCTAGCTTTACGTATAAATTTAAACTTCTATAGTTATGGTTTTGTAGGGCTGAAAACATACATACAAAATTTGTATTATTATCAGCATTATTCTTATAATTGCCATTGATGTTATTCCAGGGGCAGGTAATAAACCGCATGAGGCTTTGACCAATTTTTACCATTTTAGGTAAAAAGCTGCATTGACTGCACTTCTGCATTTTGTGGGATATGGTAGGACTGCAAGCAAATCCTGAGACAAGATATATCAAAAACACTCCATACAGCATGCAATTTCATTTTCCAAGATAGAAACATTGGTCACGCTGAACATTGTTGAACGTTTTCGCTGCAATGCATCCTGAGATGCTTGGATCCAGGTTCTATCATTCATGCTGCGCCATTTCAACCAACCTGTGTGGCTCATATTCACTTTGGGTTGACGAGTTGCATGGTCATGGTGTAGGCCGAGCCTTTTTTGCCACTTCATCCGCCTCCGATCAAGCATAATGCCTTGCCCATAAGCATTCCCCACCCTGGAATATCTTAACCTACCCATTCCCCTATCTGGAATAACTGTACCTCCCTCAAAAGAAGTGATAAGCCGCAATATATTTGACTGTTGTAGGCTGCCGTCTCCCGCTTAAGGGCGAATTTCAAACGTTGTCCATCACAGAGACAAATGATCTGGCTCCAGCCGCGTCTATAGGAGTATCTGTCTGCTCACTTCTAGCTCCAGTGGAGACTGATGGAAAAATGGCCGCTAACAACCTGTGGTCCTTGTTCCGGGTGCGCGTGTCACCATCGAGCCTTAATGACATCATAAAGCTGCTTCAAGTGCAAGACTTGCAGGCTTATATACAGTCTATCTATCTATCTATCTATCTATCTATCTATCTAATGTATGTTACTGCATAGATATATATCTAGCTATATAAATAGATAGTTATATATTAATATAGATATTTCTACAAATATCTAGCTTTACGTATAAATTTAAACTTGTATAGTTATGGTTTTGTAGGGCTGAAAACATACATACAAAATTTGTATTATTATCAGCATTATTCTTATAATTGCCATTGATGTTATTCCAGGGGCAGGTAATAAACCGCATGAGTCTTTGACCAATTTTTACCATTTTAGGTAAAAAGCTGCATTGACTGCACTTCTGCATTTTGTGGGATATGGTAGGACTGCAAGCAAATCCTGAGACAAGATATGTCAAAAACACTCCATACAGCATGCAATTTCGATTTCCAAGATAGAAACATTGGTCACGCTGAACATTGTTGAACGTTTTCACTGCAATGCATCCTGGGACGCTTGGATCCAGGTTCCATCATTCATGTTGCGCTATTTCAACCAACCTGTGTGGCTCATATTCACTTTGGGTTGACGATTGGCATGGTCATGGTGTAGGCCGAGCCTTTTTTGCCACTTCATCCGCCTCCGATCAAGCATAATGCCTTGCCCATAAGCATTCCCCTCCCTGGAATAACTTAACCTACCCATTCCCCTATCTGGAATAACTGTACCTACCACAAAAGAAGTGATAAGCAGCGATCAATTTGACTGTTGTAGGCTGCCGTCTCCCGCTTAAGGGCGAATTTCAAACGTTGTCCATCACAGAGACAAATGATCTGGCTCCAGCAGCGTCTATAGGAGTATCTGTCTGCTCACTTCTAGCTCCAGTGGAGACTGATGGAAAAATGGCCGCTAACAACCTGTGATCCTTGTTCCGGGTGCGCGTGTCACCATCGAGCCTTAATGACATCATAAAGCTGCTTCAAGTGCAAGACTTGCAGGCTTATATACAGTCTATCTATCTATCTATCTATCTATCTATCTATCTATCTATCTATCTATCTAATGTATGTTACTGCATAGATATATATCTAGCTATATAAATAGATAGCTATATATCAATATAGATATTTCTACAAATATCTAGCTTTACGTATAAATTTAAACTTCTATAGTTATGGTTTTGTAGGGCTGAAAACATACATACAAAATTTGTATTATTATCAGCATTATTCTTATAATTGCCATTGATGTTATTCCAGGGGCAGGTAATAAACCGCATGAGGCTTTGACCAATTTTTACCATTTTAGGTAAAAAGCTGCATTGACTGCACTTCTGCATTTTGTGGGATATGGTAGGACTGCAAGCAAATCCTGAGACAAGATATATCAAAAACACTCCATACAGCATGCAATTTCATTTTCCAAGATAGAAACATTGGTCACGCTGAACATTGTTGAACGTTTTCGCTGCAATGCATCCTGAGATGCTTGGATCCAGGTTCTATCATTCATGCTGCGCCATTTCAACCAACCTGTGTGGCTCATATTCACTTTGGGTTGACGAGTTGCATGGTCATGGTGTAGGCCGAGCCTTTTTTGCCACTTCATCCGCCTCCGATCAAGCATAATGCCTTGCCCATAAGCATTCCCCACCCTGGAATATCTTAACCTACCCATTCCCCTATCTGGAATAACTGTACCTCCCTCAAAAGAAGTGATAAGCCGCAATATATTTGACTGTTGTAGGCTGCCGTCTCCCGCTTAAGGGCGAATTTCAAACGTTGTCCATCACAGAGACAAATGATCTGGCTCCAGCAGCGTCTATAGGAGTATCTGTCTGCTCACTTCTAGCTCCAGTGGAGACTGATGGAAAAATGGCCGCTAACAACCTGTGATCCTTGTTCCGGGTGCGCGTGTCACCATCGAGCCTTAATGACATCATAAAGCTGCTTCAAGTGCAAGACTTGCAGGCTTATATACAGTCTATCTATCTATCTATCTATCTATCTAATGTATGTTACTGCATAGATATATATCTAGCTATATAAATAGATAGCTATATATCAATATAGATATTTCTACAAATATCTAGCTTTACGTATAAATTTAAACTTCTATAGTTATGGTTTTGTAGGGCTGAAAACATACATACAAAATTTGTATTATTATCAGCATTATTCTTATAATTGCCATTGATGTTATTCCAGGGGCAGGTAATAAACCGCATGAGGCTTTGACCAATTTTTACCATTTTAGGTAAAAAGCTGCATTGACTGCACTTCTGCATTTTGTGGGATATGGTAGGACTGCAAGCAAATCCTGAGACAAGATATATCAAAAACACTCCATACAGCATGCGATTTCATTTTCCAAGATAGAAACATTGGTCACGCTGAACATTGTTGAACGTTTTCACTGCAATGCATCCTGAGACGCTTGGATCCAGGTTCTATCATTCATGCTGCGCCATTTCAACCAACCTGTGTGGCTCATATTCACTTTGGGTTGACGAGTTGCATGGTCATGGTGTAGGCCGAGCCTTTTTTGCCACTTCATCCGCCTCCGATCAAGCATAATGCCTTGCCCATAAGCATTCCCCACCCTGGAATATCTTAACCTACCCATTCCCCTATCTGGAATAACTGTACCTCCCTCAAAAGAAGTGATAAGCCGCAATAT
Source organism: Eleutherodactylus coqui (assembly GCF_035609145.1). Taxonomy (NCBI): domain Eukaryota; kingdom Metazoa; phylum Chordata; class Amphibia; order Anura; family Eleutherodactylidae; genus Eleutherodactylus; species Eleutherodactylus coqui. The sequence continues at coordinate 20,458 of NW_027102442.1, read as the reverse complement.
ATTTGACTGTTGTAGGCTGCCGTCTCCCGCTTAAGGGCGAATTTCAAACGTTGTCCATCACAGAGACAAATGATCTGGCTCCAGCCGCGTCTATAGGAGTATCTGTCTGCTCACTTCTAGCTCCAGTGGAGACTGATGGAAAAATGGCCGCTAACAACCTGTGGTCCTTGTTCCGGGTGCGCGTGTCACCATCGAGCCTTAATGACATCATAAAGCTGCTTCAAGTGCAAGACTTGCAGGCTTATATACAGTCTATCTATCTATCTATCTATCTATCTATCTATCTAATGTATGTTACTGCATAGATATATATCTAGCTATATAAATAGATAGCTATATATCAATATAGATATTTCTACAAATATCTAGCTTTACGTATAAATTTAAACTTCTATAGTTATGGTTTTGTAGGGCTGAAAACATACATACAAAATTTGTATTATTATCAGCATTATTCTTATAATTGCCATTGATGTTATTCCAGGGGCAGGTAATAAACCGCATGAGGCTTTGACCAATTTTTACCATTTTAGGTAAAAAGCTGCATTGACTGCACTTCTGCATTTTGTGGGATATGGTAGGACTGCAAGCAAATCCTGAGACAAGATATATCAAAAACACTCCATACAGCATGCGATTTCATTTTCCAAGATAGAAACATTGGTCACGCTGAACATTGTTGAACGTTTTCGCTGCAATGCATCCTGAGACGCTTGGATCCAGGTTCTATCATTCATGCTGCGCCATTTCAACCAACCTGTGTGGCTCATATTCACTTTGGGTTGACGAGTTGCATGGTCATGGTGTAGGCCGAGCCTTTTTTGCCACTTCATCCGCCTCCGATCAAGCATAATGCCTTGCCCATAAGCATTCCCCACCCTGGAATATCTTAACCTACCCATTCCCCTATCTGGAATAACTGTACCTCCCTCAAAAGAAGTGATAAGCCGCAATATATTTGACTGTTGTAGGCTGCCGTCTCCCGCTTAAGGGCGAATTTCAAACGTTGTCCATCACAGAGACAAATGATCTGGCTCCAGCCGCGTCTATAGGAGTATCTGTCTGCTCACTTCTAGCTCCAGTGGAGACTGATGGAAAAATGGCCGCTAACAACCTGTGGTCCTTGTTCCGGGTGCGCGTGTCACCATTGAGCCTTAATGACATCATAAAGCTGCTTCAAGTGCAAGACTTGCAGGCTTATATACAGTCTATCTATCTATCTATCTATCTATCTATCTAATGTATGTTACTGCATAGATATATATCTAGCTATATAAATAGATAGCTATATATCAATATAGATATTTCTACAAATATCTAGCTTTACGTATAAATTTAAACTTCTATAGTTATGGTTTTGTAGGGCTGAAAACATACATACAAAATTTGTATTATTATCAGCATTATTCTTATAATTGCCATTGATGTTATTCCAGGGGCAGGTAATAAACCGCATGAGGCTTTGACCAATTTTTACCATTTTAGGTAAAAAGCTGCATTGACTGCACTTCTGCATTTTGTGGGATATGGTAGGACTGCAAGCAAATCCTGAGACAAGATATATCAAAAACACTCCATACAGCATGCGATTTCATTTTCCAAGATAGAAACATTGGTCACGCTGAACATTGTTGAACGTTTTCGCTGCAATGCATCCTGAGACGCTTGGATCCAGGTTCTATCATTCATGCTGCGCCATTTCAACCAACCTGTGTGGCTCATATTCACTTTGGGTTGACGAGTTGCATGGTCATGGTGTAGGCCGAGCCTTTTTTGCCACTTCATCCGCCTCCGATCAAGCATAATGCCTTGCCCATAAGCATTCCCCACCCTGGAATATCTTAACCTACCCATTCCCCTATCTGGAATAACTGTACCTCCCTCAAAAGAAGTGATAAGCCGCAATATATTTGACTGTTGTAGGCTGCCGTCTCCCGCTTAAGGGCGAATTTCAAACGTTGTCCATCACAGAGACAAATGATCTGGCTCCAGCCGCGTCTATAGGAGTATCTGTCTGCTCACTTCTAGCTCCAGTGGAGACTGATGGAAAAATGGCCGCTAACAACCTGTGGTCCTTGTTCCGGGTGCGCGTGTCACCATCGAGCCTTAATGACATCATAAAGCTGCTTCAAGTGCAAGACTTGCAGGCTTATATACAGTCTATCTATCTATCTATCTATCTATCTATCTATCTATCTATCTATCTATCTATCTAATGTATGTTACTGCATAGATATATATCTAGCTATATAAATAGATAGCTATATATCAATATAGATATTTCTACAAATATCTAGCTTTACGTATAAATTTAAACTTCTATAGTTATGGTTTTGTAGGGCTGAAAACATACATACAAAATTTGTATTATTATCAGCATTATTCTTATAATTGCCATTGATGTTATTCCAGGGACAGGTAATAAACCGCATGAGGCTTTGACCAATTTTTACCATTTTAGGTAAAAAGCTGCATTGACTGCACTTCTGCATTTTGTGGGATATGGTAGGACTGCAAGCAAATCCTGAGACAAGATATATCAAAAACACTCCATACAGCATGCAATTTCATTTTCCAAGATAGAAACATTGGTCACGCTGAACATTGTTGAACGTTTTCGCTGCAATGCATCCTGGGACGCTTGGATCCAGGTTCCATCATTCATGTTGCGCTATTTCAACCAACCTGTGTGGCTCATATTCACTTTGGGTTGACAATTGGCATGGTCATGGTGTAGGCCGAGCCTTTTTTGCCACTTCATCCGCCTCCGATCAAGCATAATGCCTTGCCCATAAGCATTCCCCTCCCTGGAATAACTTAACCTACCCATTCCCCTATCTGGAATAACTGTACCTACCACAAAAGAAGTGATAAGCAGCGATCAATTTGACTGTTGTAGGCTGCCGTATCCCGCTTAAGGGCGAATTTCAAACGTTGTCCATCACAGAGACAAATGATCTGGCTCCAGCAGCGTCTATAGGAGTATCTGTCTGCTCACTTCTAGCTCCAGTGGAGACTGATGGAAAAATGGCCGCTAACAACCTGTGATCCTTGTTCCGGGTGCGCGTGTCACCATCGAGCCTTAATGACATCATAAAGCTGCTTCAAGTGCAAGACTTGCAGGCTTATATACAGTCTATCTATCTATCTATCTATCTATCTATCTATCTAATGTATGTTACTGCATAGATATATATCTAGCTATATAAATAGATAGCTATATATCAATATAGATATTTCTACAAATATCTAGCTTTACGTATAAATTTAAACTTCTATAGTTATGGTTTTGTAGGGCTGAAAACATACATACAAAATTTGTATTATTATCAGCATTATTCTTATAATTGCCATTGATGTTATTCCAGGGGCAGGTAATAAACCGCATGAGGCTTTGACCAATTTTTACCATTTTAGGTAAAAAGCTGCATTGACTGCACTTCTGCATTTTGTGGGATATGGTAGGACTGCAAGCAAATCCTGAGACAAGATATATCAAAAACACTCCATACAGCATGCGATTTCATTTTCCAAGATAGAAACATTGGTCACGCTGAACATTGTTGAACGTTTTCACTGCAATGCATCCTGAGACGCTTGGATCCAGGTTCTATCATTCATGCTGCGCCATTTCAACCAACCTGTGTGGCTCATATTCACTTTGGGTTGACGAGTTGCATGGTCATGGTGTAGGCCGAGCCTTTTTTGCCACTTCATCCGCCTCCGATCAAGCATAATGCCTTGCCCATAAGCATTCCCCACCCTGGAATATCTTAACCTACCCATTCCCCTATCTGGAATAACTGTACCTCCCTCAAAAGAAGTGATAAGCCGCAATATATTTGACTGTTGTAGGCTGCCGTCTCCCGCTTAAGGGCGAATTTCAAACGTTGTCCATCACAGAGACAAATGATCTGGCTCCAGCCGCGTCTATAGGAGTATCTGTCTGCTCACTTCTAGCTCCAGTGGAGACTGATGGAAAAATGGCCGCTAACAACCTGTGGTCCTTGTTCCGGGTGCGCGTGTCACCATCGAGCCTTAATGACATCATAAAGCTGCTTCAAGTGCAAGACTTGCAGGCTTATATACAGTCTATCTATCTATCTATCTATCTATCTAATGTATGTTACTGCATAGATATATATCTAGCTATATAAATAGATAGCTATATATCAATATAGATATTTCTACAAATATCTAGCTTTACGTATAAATTTAAACTTCTATAGTTATGGTTTTGTAGGGCTGAAAACATACATACAAAATTTGTATTATTATCAGCATTATTCTTATAATTGCCATTGATGTTATTCCAGGGACAGGTAATAAACCGCATGAGGCTTTGACCAATTTTTACCATTTTAGGTAAAAAGCTGCATTGACTGCACTTCTGCATTTTGTGGGATATGGTAGGACTGCAAGCAAATCCTGAGACAAGATATATCAAAAACACTCCATACAGCATGCAATTTCATTTTCCAAGATAGAAACATTGGTCACGCTGAACATTGTTGAACGTTTTCGCTGCAATGCATCCTGGGACGCTTGGATCCAGGTTCCATCATTCATGTTGCGCTATTTCAACCAACCTGTGTGGCTCATATTCACTTTGGGTTGACAATTGGCATGGTCATGGTGTAGGCCGAGCCTTTTTTGCCACTTCATCCGCCTCCGATCAAGCATAATGCCTTGCCCATAAGCATTCCCCTCCCTGGAATAACTTAACCTACCCATTCCCCTATCTGGAATAACTGTACCTACCACAAAAGAAGTGATAAGCAGCGATCAATTTGACTGTTGTAGGCTGCCGTATCCCGCTTAAGGGCGAATTTCAAACGTTGTCCATCACAGAGACAAATGATCTGGCTCCAGCAGCGTCTATAGGAGTATCTGTCTGCTCACTTCTAGCTCCAGTGGAGACTGATGGAAAAATGGCCGCTAACAACCTGTGATCCTTGTTCCGGGTGCGCGTGTCACCATCGAGCCTTAATGACATCATAAAGCTGCTTCAAGTGCAAGACTTGCAGGCTTATATACAGTCTATCTATCTATCTATCTATCTAATGTATGTTACTGCATAGATATATATCTAGCTATATAAATAGATAGCTATATATCAATATAGATATTTCTACAAATATCTAGCTTTACGTATAAATTTAAACTTCTATAGTTATGGTTTTGTAGGGCTCAAAACATACATACAAAATTTGTATTATTATCAGCATTATTCTTATAATTGCCATTGATGTTATTCCAGGGGCAGGTAATAAACCGCATGAGTCTTTGACCAATTTTTACCATTTTAGGTAAAAAGCTGCATTGACTGCACTTCTGCATTTTGTGGGATATGGTAGGACTGCAAGCAAATCCTGAGACAAGATATGTCAAAAACACTCCATACAGCATGCAATTTCATTTTCCAAGATAGAAACATTGGTCACGCTGAACATTGTTGAACGTTTTCGCTGCAATGCATCCTGGGACGCTTGGATCCAGGTTCCATCATTCATGTTGCGCTATTTCAACCAACCTGTGTGGCTCATATTCACTTTGGGTTGACGATTGGCATGGTCATGGTGTAGGCCGAGCCTTTTTTGCCACTTCATCCGCCTCCGATCAAGCATAATGCCTTGCCCATAAGCATTCCCCTCCCTGGAATAACTTAACCTACCCATTCCCCTATCTGGAATAACTGTACCTACCACAAAAGAAGTGATAAGCAGCGATCAATTTGACTGTTGTAGGCTGCCGTATCCCGCTTAAGGGCGAATTTCAAACGTTGTCCATCACAGAGACAAATGATCTGGCTCCAGCAGCGTCTATAGGAGTATCTGTCTGCTCACTTCTAGCTCCAGTGGAGACTGATGGAAAAATGGCCGCTAACAACCTGTGATCCTTGTTCCGGGTGCGCGTGTCACCATCGAGCCTTAATGACATCATAAAGCTGCTTCAAGTGCAAGACTTGCAGGCTTATATACAGTCTATCTATCTATCTATCTATCTATCTATCTATCTAATGTATGTTACTGCATAGATATATATCTAGCTATATAAATAGATAGCTATATATCAATATAGATATTTCTACAAATATCTAGCTTTACGTATAAATTTAAACTTCTATAGTTATGGTTTTGTAGGGCTCAAAACATACATACAAAATTTGTATTATTATCAGCATTATTCTTATAATTGCCATTGATGTTATTCCAGGGGCAGGTAATAAACCGCATGAGTCTTTGACCAATTTTTACCATTTTAGGTAAAAAGCTGCATTGACTGCACTTCTGCATTTTGTGGGATATGGTAGGACTGCAAGCAAATCCTGAGACAAGATATGTCAAAAACACTCCATACAGCATGCAATTTCATTTTCCAAGATAGAAACATTGGTCACGCTGAACATTGTTGAACGTTTTCGCTGCAATGCATCCTGGGACGCTTGGATCCAGGTTCCATCATTCATGTTGCGCTATTTCAACCAACCTGTGTGGCTCATATTCACTTTGGGTTGACGATTGGCATGGTCATGGTGTAGGCCGAGCCTTTTTTGCCACTTCATCCGCCTCCGATCAAGCATAATGCCTTGCCCATAAGCATTCCCCTCCCTGGAATAACTTAACCTACCCATTCCCCTATCTGGAATAACTGTACCTACCACAAAAGAAGTGATAAGCAGCGATCAATTTGACTGTTGTAGGCTGCCGTATCCCGCTTAAGGGCGAATTTCAAACGTTGTCCATCACAGAGACAAATGATCTGGCTCCAGCAGCGTCTATAGGAGTATCTGTCTGCTCACTTCTAGCTCCAGTGGAGACTGATGGAAAAATGGCCGCTAACAACCTGTGATCCTTGTTCCGGGTGCGCGTGTCACCATCGAGCCTTAATGACATCATAAAGCTGCTTCAAGTGCAAGACTTGCAGGCTTATATACAGTCTATCTATCTATCTATCTATCTATCTAATGTATGTTACTGCATAGATATATATCTAGCTATATAAATAGATAGCTATATATCAATATAGATATTTCTACAAATATCTAGCTTTACGTATAAATTTAAACTTCTATAGTTATGGTTTTGTAGGGCTGAAAACATACATACAAAATTTGTATTATTATCAGCATTATTCTTATAATTGCCATTGATGTTATTCCAGGGGCAGGTAATAAACCGCATGAGGCTTTGACCAATTTTTACCATTTTAGGTAAAAAGCTGCATTGACTGCACTTCTGCATTTTGTGGGATATGGTAGGACTGCAAGCAAATCCTGAGACAAGATATATCAAAAACACTCCATACAGCATGCGATTTCATTTTCCAAGATAGAAACATTGGTCACGCTGAACATTGTTGAACGTTTTCGCTGCAATGCATCCTGAGACGCTTGGATCCAGGTTCTATCATTCATGCTGCGCCATTTCAACCAACCTGTGTGGCTCATATTCACTTTGGGTTGACGAGTTGCATGGTCATGGTGTAGGCCGAGCCTTTTTTGCCACTTCATCCGCCTCCGATCAAGCATAATGCCTTGCCCATAAGCATTCCCCACCCTGGAATATCTTAACCTACCCATTCCCCTATCTGGAATAACTGTACCTCCCTCAAAAGAAGTGATAAGCCGCAATATATTTGACTGTTGTAGGCTGCCGTCTCCCGCTTAAGGGCGAATTTCAAACGTTGTCCATCACAGAGACAAATGATCTGGCTCCAGCCGCGTCTATAGGAGTATCTGTCTGCTCACTTCTAGCTCCAGTGGAGACTGATGGAAAAATGGCCGCTAACAACCTGTGGTCCTTGTTCCGGGTGCGCGTGTCACCATCGAGCCTTAATGACATCATAAAGCTGCTTCAAGTGCAAGACTTGCAGGCTTATATACAGTCTATCTATCTATCTATCTATCTATCTAATGTATGTTACTGCATAGATATATATCTAGCTATATAAATAGATAGCTATATATCAATATAGATATTTCTACAAATATCTAGCTTTACGTATAAATTTAAACTTCTATAGTTATGGTTTTGTAGTGCTGAAAACATACATACAAAATTTGTATTATTATCAGCATTATTCTTATAATTGCCATTGATGTTATTCCAGGGACAGGTAATAAACCGCATGAGGCTTTGACCAATTTTTACCATTTTAGGTAAAAAGCTGCATTGACTGCACTTCTGCATTTTGTGGGATATGGTAGGACTGCAAGCAAATCCTGAGACAAGATATATCAAAAACACTCCATACAGCATGCAATTTCATTTTCCAAGATAGAAACATTGGTCACGCTGAACATTGTTGAACGTTTTCGCTGCAATGCATCCTGGGACGCTTGGATCCAGGTTCCATCATTCATGTTGCGCTATTTCAACCAACCTGTGTGGCTCATATTCACTTTGGGTTGACAATTGGCATGGTCATGGTGTAGGCCGAGCCTTTTTTGCCACTTCATCCGCCTCCGATCAAGCATAATGCCTTGCCCATAAGCATTCCCCTCCCTGGAATAACTTAACCTACCCATTCCCCTATCTGGAATAACTGTACCTACCACAAAAGAAGTGATAAGCAGCGATCAATTTGACTGTTGTAGGCTGCCGTATCCCGCTTAAGGGCGAATTTCAAACGTTGTCCATCACAGAGACAAATGATCTGGCTCCAGCAGCGTCTATAGGAGTATCTGTCTGCTCACTTCTAGCTCCAGTGGAGACTGATGGAAAAATGGCCGCTAACAACCTGTGATCCTTGTTCCGGGTGCGCGTGTCACCATCGAGCCTTAATGACATCATAAAGCTGCTTCAAGTGCAAGACTTGCAGGCTTATATACAGTCTATCTATCTATCTATCTATCTAATGTATGTTACTGCATAGATATATATCTAGCTATATAAATAGATAGCTATATATCAATATAGATATTTCTACAAATATCTAGCTTTACGTATAAATTTAAACTTCTATAGTTATGGTTTTGTAGGGCTGAAAACATACATACAAAATTTGTATTATTATCAGCATTATTCTTATAATTGCCATTGATGTTATTCCAGGGGCAGGTAATAAACCGCATGAGGCTTTGACCAATTTTTACCATTTTAGGTAAAAAGCTGCATTGACTGCACTTCTGCATTTTGTGGGATATGGTAGGACTGCAAGCAAATCCTGAGACAAGATATATCAAAAACACTCCATACAGCATGCGATTTCATTTTCCAAGATAGAAACATTGGTCACGCTGAACATTGTTGAACGTTTTCACTGCAATGCATCCTGAGACGCTTGGATCCAGGTTCTATCATTCATGCTGCGCCATTTCAACCAACCTGTGTGGCTCATATTCACTTTGGGTTGACGAGTTGCATGGTCATGGTGTAGGCCGAGCCTTTTTTGCCACTTCATCCGCCTCCGATCAAGCATAATGCCTTGCCCATAAGCATTCCCCACCCTGGAATATCTTAACCTACCCATTCCCCTATCTGGAATAACTGTACCTCCCTCAAAAGAAGTGATAAGCCGCAATATATTTGACTGTTGTAGGCTGCCGTCTCCCGCTTAAGGGCGAATTTCAAACGTTGTCCATCACAGAGACAAATGATCTGGCTCCAGCCGCGTCTATAGGAGTATCTGTCTGCTCACTTCTAGCTCCAGTGGAGACTGATGGAAAAATGGCCGCTAACAACCTGTGGTCCTTGTTCCGGGTGCGCGTGTCACCATCGAGCCTTAATGACATCATAAAGCTGCTTCAAGTGCAAGACTTGCAGGCTTATATACAGTCTATCTATCTATCTATCTATCTATCTATCTAATGTATGTTACTGCATAGATATATATCTAGCTATATAAATAGATAGCTATATATCAATATAGATATTTCTACAAATATCTAGCTTTACGTATAAATTTAAACTTCTATAGTTATGGTTTTGTAGGGCTGAAAACATACATACAAAATTTGTATTATTATCAGCATTATTCTTATAATTGCCATTGATGTTATTCCAGGGGCAGGTAATAAACCGCATGAGGCTTTGACCAATTTTTACCATTTTAGGTAAAAAGCTGCATTGACTGCACTTCTGCATTTTGTGGGATATGGTAGGACTGCAAGCAAATCCTGAGACAAGATATATCAAAAACACTCCATACAGCATGCGATTTCATTTTCCAAGATAGAAACATTGGTCACGCTGAACATTGTTGAACGTTTTCGCTGCAATGCATCCTGAGACGCTTGGATCCAGGTTCTATCATTCATGCTGCGCCATTTCAACCAACCTGTGTGGCTCATATTCACTTTGGGTTGACGAGTTGCATGGTCATGGTGTAGGCCGAGCCTTTTTTGCCACTTCATCCGCCTCCGATCAAGCATAATGCCTTGCCCATAAGCATTCCCCACCCTGGAATATCTTAACCTACCCATTCCCCTATCTGGAATAACTGTACCTCCCTCAAAAGAAGTGATAAGCCGCAATATATTTGACTGTTGTAGGCTGCCGTCTCCCGCTTAAGGGCGAATTTCAAACGTTGTCCATCACAGAGACAAATGATCTGGCTCCAGCCGCGTCTATAGGAGTATCTGTCTGCTCACTTCTAGCTCCAGTGGAGACTGATGGAAAAATGGCCGCTAACAACCTGTGGTCCTTGTTCCGGGTGCGCGTGTCACCATCGAGCCTTAATGACATCATAAAGCTGCTTCAAGTGCAAGACTTGCAGGCTTATATACAGTCTATCTATCTATCTATCTATCTATCTATCTATCTATCTATCTATCTATCTATCTAATGTATGTTACTGCATAGATATATATCTAGCTATATAAATAGATAGCTATATATCAATATAGATATTTCTACAAATATCTAGCTTTACGTATAAATTTAAACTTCTATAGTTATGGTTTTGTAGGGCTGAAAACATACATACAAAATTTGTATTATTATCAGCATTATTCTTATAATTGCCATTGATGTTATTCCAGGGACAGGTAATAAACCGCATGAGGCTTTGACCAATTTTTACCATTTTAGGTAAAAAGCTGCATTGACTGCACTTCTGCATTTTGTGGGATATGGTAGGACTGCAAGCAAATCCTGAGACAAGATATATCAAAAACACTCCATACAGCATGCAATTTCATTTTCCAAGATAGAAACATTGGTCACGCTGAACATTGTTGAACGTTTTCGCTGCAATGCATCCTGGGACGCTTGGATCCAGGTTCCATCATTCATGTTGCGCTATTTCAACCAACCTGTGTGGCTCATATTCACTTTGGGTTGACAATTGGCATGGTCATGGTGTAGGCCGAGCCTTTTTTGCCACTTCATCCGCCTCCGATCAAGCATAATGCCTTGCCCATAAGCATTCCCCTCCCTGGAATAACTTAACCTACCCATTCCCCTATCTGGAATAACTGTACCTACCACAAAAGAAGTGATAAGCAGCGATCAATTTGACTGTTGTAGGCTGCCGTATCCCGCTTAAGGGCGAATTTCAAACGTTGTCCATCACAGAGACAAATGATCTGGCTCCAGCAGCGTCTATAGGAGTATCTGTCTGCTGACTTCTAGCTCCAGTGGAGACTGATGGAAAAATGGCCGCTAACAACCTGTGATCCTTGTTCCGGGTGCGCGTGTCACCATCGAGCCTTAATGACATCATAAAGCTGCTTCAAGTGCAAGACTTGCAGGCTTATATACAGTCTATCTATCTATCTATCTAATGTATGTTACTGCATAGATATATATCTAGCTATATAAATAGATAGCTATATATCAATATAGATATTTCTACAAATATCTAGCTTTACGTATAAATTTAAACTTCTATAGTTATGGTTTTGTAGGGCTGAAAACATACATACAAAATTTGTATTATTATCAGCATTATTCTTATAATTGCCATTGATGTTATTCCAGGGACAGGTAATAAACCGCATGAGGCTTTGACCAATTTTTACCATTTTAGGTAAAAAGCTGCATTGACTGCACTTCTGCATTTTGTGGGATATGGTAGGACTGCAAGCAAATCCTGAGACAAGATATATCAAAAACACTCCATACAGCATGCAATTTCATTTTCCAAGATAGAAACATTGGTCACGCTGAACATTGTTGAACGTTTTCGCTGCAATGCATCCTGAGACGCTTGGATCCAGGTTCTATCATTCATGCTGCGCCATTTCAACCAACCTGTGTGGCTCATATTCACTTTGGGTTGACGAGTTGCATGGTCATGGTGTAGGCCGAGCCTTTTTTGCCACTTCATCCGCCTCCGATCAAGCATAATGCCTTGCCCATAAGCATTCCCCACCCTGGAATATCTTAACCTACCCATTCCCCTATCTGGAATAACTGTACCTCCCTCAAAAGAAGTGATAAGCCGCAATATATTTGACTGTTGTAGGCTGCCGTCTCCCGCTTAAGGGCGAATTTCAAACGTTGTCCATCACAGAGACAAATGATCTGGCTCCAGCCGCGTCTATAGGAGTATCTGTCTGCTCACTTCTAGCTCCAGTGGAGACTGATGGAAAAATGGCCGCTAACAACCTGTGGTCCTTGTTCCGGGTGCGCGTGTCACCATCGAGCCTTAATGACATCATAAAGCTGCTTCAAGTGCAAGACTTGCAGGCTTATATACAGTCTATCTATCTATCTATCTATCTATCTATCTATCTATCTATCTATCTAATGTATGTTACTGCATAGATATATATCTAGCTATATAAATAGATAGCTATATATCAATATAGATATTTCTACAAATATCTAGCTTTACGTATAAATTTAAACTTCTATAGTTATGGTTTTGTAGGGCTGAAAACATACATACAAAATTTGTATTATTATCAGCATTATTCTTATAATTGCCATTGATGTTATTCCAGGGACAGGTAATAAACCGCATGAGGCTTTGACCAATTTTTACCATTTTAGGTAAAAAGCTGCATTGACTGCACTTCTGCATTTTGTGGGATATGGTAGGACTGCAAGCAAATCCTGAGACAAGATATATCAAAAACACTCCATACAGCATGCAATTTCATTTTCCAAGATAGAAACATTGGTCACGCTGAACATTGTTGAACGTTTTCGCTGCAATGCATCCTGGGACGCTTGGATCCAGGTTCCATCATTCATGTTGCGCTATTTCAACCAACCTGTGTGGCTCATATTCACTTTGGGTTGACAATTGGCATGGTCATGGTGTAGGCCGAGCCTTTTTTGCCACTTCATCCGCCTCCGATCAAGCATAATGCCTTGCCCATAAGCATTCCCCTCCCTGGAATAACTTAACCTACCCATTCCCCTATCTGGAATAACTGTACCTACCACAAAAGAAGTGATAAGCAGCGATCAATTTGACTGTTGTAGGCTGCCGTATCCCGCTTAAGGGCGAATTTCAAACGTTGTCCATCACAGAGACAAATGATCTGGCTCCAGCAGCGTCTATAGGAGTATCTGTCTGCTCACTTCTAGCTCCAGTGGAGACTGATGGAAAAATGGCCGCTAACAACCTGTGATCCTTGTTCCGGGTGCGCGTGTCACCATCGAGCCTTAATGACATCATAAAGCTGCTTCAAGTGCAAGACTTGCAGGCTTATATACAGTCTATCTATCTATCTATCTATCTATCTATCTAATGTATGTTACTGCATAGATATATATCTAGCTATATAAATAGATAGCTATATATCAATATAGATATTTCTACAAATATCTAGCTTTACGTATAAATTTAAACTTCTATAGTTATGGTTTTGTAGGGCTGAAAACATACATACAAAATTTGTATTATTATCAGCATTATTCTTATAATTGCCATTGATGTTATTCCAGGGGCAGGTAATAAACCGCATGAGGCTTTGACCAATTTTTACCATTTTAGGTAAAAAGCTGCATTGACTGCACTTCTGCATTTTGTGGGATATGGTAGGACTGCAAGCAAATCCTGAGACAAGATATATCAAAAACACTCCATACAGCATGCGATTTCATTTTCCAAGATAGAAACATTGGTCACGCTGAACATTGTTGAACGTTTTCGCTGCAATGCATCCTGAGACGCTTGGATCCAGGTTCTATCATTCATGCTGCGCCATTTCAACCAACCTGTGTGGCTCATATTCACTTTGGGTTGACGAGTTGCATGGTCATGGTGTAGGCCGAGCCTTTTTTGCCACTTCATCCGCCTCCGATCAAGCATAATGCCTTGCCCATAAGCATTCCCCACCCTGGAATATCTTAACCTACCCATTCCCCTATCTGGAATAACTGTACCTCCCTCAAAAGAAGTGATAAGCCGCAATATATTTGACTGTTGTAGGCTGCCGTCTCCCGCTTAAGGGCGAATTTCAAACGTTGTCCATCACAGAGACAAATGATCTGGCTCCAGCCGCGTCTATAGGAGTATCTGTCTGCTCACTTCTAGCTCCAGTGGAGACTGATGGAAAAATGGCCGCTAACAACCTGTGGTCCTTGTTCCGGGTGCGCGTGTCACCATCGAGCCTTAATGACATCATAAAGCTGCTTCAAGTGCAAGACTTGCAGGCTTATATACAGTCTATCTATCTATCTATCTATCTATCTATCTATCTATCTATCTATCTAATGTATGTTACTGCATAGATATATATCTAGCTATATAAATAGATAGCTATATATCAATATAGATATTTCTACAAATATCTAGCTTTACGTATAAATTTAAACTTCTATAGTTATGGTTTTGTAGGGCTGAAAACATACATACAAAATTTGTATTATTATCAGCATTATTCTTATAATTGCCATTGATGTTATTCCAGGGACAGGTAATAAACCGCATGAGGCTTTGACCAATTTTTACCATTTTAGGTAAAAAGCTGCATTGACTGCACTTCTGCATTTTGTGGGATATGGTAGGACTGCAAGCAAATCCTGAGACAAGATATATCAAAAACACTCCATACAGCATGCAATTTCATTTTCCAAGATAGAAACATTGGTCACGCTGAACATTGTTGAACGTTTTCGCTGCAATGCATCCTGGGACGCTTGGATCCAGGTTCCATCATTCATGTTGCGCTATTTCAACCAACCTGTGTGGCTCATATTCACTTTGGGTTGACAATTGGCATGGTCATGGTGTAGGCCGAGCCTTTTTTGCCACTTCATCCGCCTCCGATCAAGCATAATGCCTTGCCCATAAGCATTCCCCTCCCTGGAATAACTTAACCTACCCATTCCCCTATCTGGAATAACTGTACCTACCACAAAAGAAGTGATAAGCAGCGATCAATTTGACTGTTGTAGGCTGCCGTATCCCGCTTAAGGGCGAATTTCAAACGTTGTCCATCACAGAGACAAATGATCTGGCTCCAGCAGCGTCTATAGGAGTATCTGTCTGCTCACTTCTAGCTCCAGTGGAGACTGATGGAAAAATGGCCGCTAACAACCTGTGATCCTTGTTCCGGGTGCGCGTGTCACCATCGAGCCTTAATGACATCATAAAGCTGCTTCAAGTGCAAGACTTGCAGGCTTATATACAGTCTATCTATCTATCTATCTATCTATCTAATGTATGTTACTGCATAGATATATATCTAGCTATATAAATAGATAGCTATATATCAATATAGATATTTCTACAAATATCTAGCTTTACGTATAAATTTAAACTTCTATAGTTATGGTTTTGTAGGGCTGAAAACATACATACAAAATTTGTATTATTATCAGCATTATTCTTATAATTGCCATTGATGTTATTCCAGGGGCAGGTAATAAACCGCATGAGGCTTTGACCAATTTTTACCATTTTAGGTAAAAAGCTGCATTGACTGCACTTCTGCATTTTGTGGGATATGGTAGGACTGCAAGCAAATCCTGAGACAAGATATATCAAAAACACTCCATACAGCATGCGATTTCATTTTCCAAGATAGAAACATTGGTCACGCTGAACATTGTTGAACGTTTTCACTGCAATGCATCCTGAGACGCTTGGATCCAGGTTCTATCATTCATGCTGCGCCATTTCAACCAACCTGTGTGGCTCATATTCACTTTGGGTTGACGAGTTGCATGGTCATGGTGTAGGCCGAGCCTTTTTTGCCACTTCATCCGCCTCCGATCAAGCATAATGCCTTGCCCATAAGCATTCCCCACCCTGGAATATCTTAACCTACCCATTCCCCTATCTGGAATAACTGTACCTCCCTCAAAAGAAGTGATAAGCCGCAATATATTTGACTGTTGTAGGCTGCCGTCTCCCGCTTAAGGGCGAATTTCAAACGTTGTCCATCACAGAGACAAATGATCTGGCTCCAGCCGCGTCTATAGGAGTATCTGTCTGCTCACTTCTAGCTCCAGTGGAGACTGATGGAAAAATGGCCGCTAACAACCTGTGGTCCTTGTTCCGGGTGCGCGTGTCACCATCGAGCCTTAATGACATCATAAAGCTGCTTCAAGTGCAAGACTTGCAGGCTTATATACAGTCTATCTATCTATCTATCTATCTATCTATCTATCTATCTATCTAATGTATGTTACTGCATAGATATATATCTAGCTATATAAATAGATAGCTATATATCAATATAGATATTTCTACAAATATCTAGCTTTACGTATAAATTTAAACTTCTATAGTTATGGTTTTGTAGGGCTGAAAACATACATACAAAATTTGTATTATTATCAGCATTATTCTTATAATTGCCATTGATGTTATTCCAGGGACAGGTAATAAACCGCATGAGGCTTTGACCAATTTTTACCATTTTAGGTAAAAAGCTGCATTGACTGCACTTCTGCATTTTGTGGGATATGGTAGGACTGCAAGCAAATCCTGAGACAAGATATATCAAAAACACTCCATACAGCATGCAATTTCATTTTCCAAGATAGAAACATTGGTCACGCTGAACATTGTTGAACGTTTTCGCTGCAATGCATCCTGGGACGCTTGGATCCAGGTTCCATCATTCATGTTGCGCTATTTCAACCAACCTGTGTGGCTCATATTCACTTTGGGTTGACAATTGGCATGGTCATGGTGTAGGCCGAGCCTTTTTTGCCACTTCATCCGCCTCCGATCAAGCATAATGCCTTGCCCATAAGCATTCCCCTCCCTGGAATAACTTAACCTACCCATTCCCCTATCTGGAATAACTGTACCTACCACAAAAGAAGTGATAAGCAGCGATCAATTTGACTGTTGTAGGCTGCCGTATCCCGCTTAAGGGCGAATTTCAAACGTTGTCCATCACAGAGACAAATGATCTGGCTCCAGCAGCGTCTATAGGAGTATCTGTCTGCTCACTTCTAGCTCCAGTGGAGACTGATGGAAAAATGGCCGCTAACAACCTGTGATCCTTGTTCCGGGTGCGCGTGTCACCATCGAGCCTTAATGACATCATAAAGCTGCTTCAAGTGCAAGACTTGCAGGCTTATATACAGTCTATCTATCTATCTATCTATCTAATGTATGTTACTGCATAGATATATATCTAGCTATATAAATAGATAGCTATATATCAATATAGATATTTCTACAAATATCTAGCTTTACGTATAAATTTAAACTTCTATAGTTATGGTTTTGTAGGGCTCAAAACATACATACAAAATTTGTATTATTATCAGCATTATTCTTATAATTGCCATTGATGTTATTCCAGGGGCAGGTAATAAACCGCATGAGTCTTTGACCAATTTTTACCATTTTAGGTAAAAAGCTGCATTGACTGCACTTCTGCATTTTGTGGGATATGGTAGGACTGCAAGCAAATCCTGAGACAAGATATGTCAAAAACACTCCATACAGCATGCAATTTCATTTTCCAAGATAGAAACATTGGTCACGCTGAACATTGTTGAACGTTTTCGCTGCAATGCATCCTGGGACGCTTGGATCCAGGTTCCATCATTCATGTTGCGCTATTTCAACCAACCTGTGTGGCTCATATTCACTTTGGGTTGACGATTGGCATGGTCATGGTGTAGGCCGAGCCTTTTTTGCCACTTCATCCGCCTCCGATCAAGCATAATGCCTTGCCCATAAGCATTCCCCTCCCTGGAATAACTTAACCTACCCATTCCCCTATCTGGAATAACTGTACCTACCACAAAAGAAGTGATAAGCAGCGATCAATTTGACTGTTGTAGGCTGCCGTATCCCGCTTAAGGGCGAATTTCAAACGTTGTCCATCACAGAGACAAATGATCTGGCTCCAGCAGCGTCTATAGGAGTATCTGTCTGCTCACTTCTAGCTCCAGTGGAGACTGATGGAAAAATGGCCGCTAACAACCTGTGATCCTTGTTCCGGGTGCGCGTGTCACCATCGAGCCTTAATGACATCATAAAGCTGCTTCAAGTGCAAGACTTGCAGGCTTATATACAGTCTATCTATCTATCTATCTATCTATCTATCTATCTAATGTATGTTACTGCATAGATATATATCTAGCTATATAAATAGATAGCTATATATCAATATAGATATTTCTACAAATATCTAGCTTTACGTATAAATTTAAACTTCTATAGTTATGGTTTTGTAGGGCTCAAAACATACATACAAAATTTGTATTATTATCAGCATTATTCTTATAATTGCCATTGATGTTATTCCAGGGGCAGGTAATAAACCGCATGAGTCTTTGACCAATTTTTACCATTTTAGGTAAAAAGCTGCATTGACTGCACTTCTGCATTTTGTGGGATATGGTAGGACTGCAAGCAAATCCTGAGACAAGATATGTCAAAAACACTCCATACAGCATGCAATTTCATTTTCCAAGATAGAAACATTGGTCACGCTGAACATTGTTGAACGTTTTCGCTGCAATGCATCCTGGGACGCTTGGATCCAGGTTCCATCATTCATGTTGCGCTATTTCAACCAACCTGTGTGGCTCATATTCACTTTGGGTTGACGATTGGCATGGTCATGGTGTAGGCCGAGCCTTTTTTGCCACTTCATCCGCCTCCGATCAAGCATAATGCCTTGCCCATAAGCATTCCCCTCCCTGGAATAACTTAACCTACCCATTCCCCTATCTGGAATAACTGTACCTACCACAAAAGAAGTGATAAGCAGCGATCAATTTGACTGTTGTAGGCTGCCGTATCCCGCTTAAGGGCGAATTTCAAACGTTGTCCATCACAGAGACAAATGATCTGGCTCCAGCAGCGTCTATAGGAGTATCTGTCTGCTCACTTCTAGCTCCAGTGGAGACTGATGGAAAAATGGCCGCTAACAACCTGTGATCCTTGTTCCGGGTGCGCGTGTCACCATCGAGCCTTAATGACATCATAAAGCTGCTTCAAGTGCAAGACTTGCAGGCTTATATACAGTCTATCTATCTATCTATCTATCTATCTATCTAATGTATGTTACTGCATAGATATATATCTAGCTATATAAATAGATAGCTATATATCAATATAGATATTTCTACAAATATCTAGCTTTACGTATAAATTTAAACTTCTATAGTTATGGTTTTGTAGGGCTGAAAACATACATACAAAATTTGTATTATTATCAGCATTATTCTTATAATTGCCATTGATGTTATTCCAGGGGCAGGTAATAAACCGCATGAGGCTTTGACCAATTTTTACCATTTTAGGTAAAAAGCTGCATTGACTGCACTTCTGCATTTTGTGGGATATGGTAGGACTGCAAGCAAATCCTGAGACAAGATATATCAAAAACACTCCATACAGCATGCGATTTCATTTTCCAAGATAGAAACATTGGTCACGCTGAACATTGTTGAACGTTTTCGCTGCAATGCATCCTGAGACGCTTGGATCCAGGTTCTATCATTCATGCTGCGCCATTTCAACCAACCTGTGTGGCTCATATTCACTTTGGGTTGACGAGTTGCATGGTCATGGTGTAGGCCGAGCCTTTTTTGCCACTTCATCCGCCTCCGATCAAGCATAATGCCTTGCCCATAAGCATTCCCCACCCTGGAATATCTTAACCTACCCATTCCCCTATCTGGAATAACTGTACCTCCCTCAAAAGAAGTGATAAGCCGCAATATATTTGACTGTTGTAGGCTGCCGTCTCCCGCTTAAGGGCGAATTTCAAACGTTGTCCATCACAGAGACAAATGATCTGGCTCCAGCCGCGTCTATAGGAGTATCTGTCTGCTCACTTCTAGCTCCAGTGGAGACTGATGGAAAAATGGCCGCTAACAACCTGTGGTCCTTGTTCCGGGTGCGCGTGTCACCATCGAGCCTTAATGACATCATAAAGCTGCTTCAAGTGCAAGACTTGCAGGCTTATATACAGTCTATCTATCTATCTATCTATCTATCTATCTATCTATCTATCTAATGTATGTTACTGCATAGATATATATCTAGCTATATAAATAGATAGCTATATATCAATATAGATATTTCTACAAATATCTAGCTTTACGTATAAATTTAAACTTCTATAGTTATG
>NW_027102441.1:2500-25000 GCF_035609145.1 Eleutherodactylus coqui | reverse complement strand
ATTAGTGCATGTCCTGAGAACCGGGAAGGGGACAAACCTGTGGCTCCAGGCCGGGTGGGAGTTCCAGGAGGTCGGCCTGGCTCTGGAGGTTTTCCCCTTAGCTTTTCCCCATAGGCCTAAACGGGGGAAGTCAAAAAAGCACCCCCAGCAGATGTATGCGGAGGGGCTGGGGGTTGACGGGGAGCGGGCTGTTGGCAGCTGTGTGGTGGCTGCAGGGGTGGGCCTGGGCGGCTGCGGAGGGCGCCTTCAGAGTGCACCTACCAGTAGGGGCTCAAGACCCAGGCTGAGCCTCCGATGTGCCCGGGCAGGACACCCAGGAGGCGGGGAGCAGCCCCCGCTGAAGCCCACGGCAGTTGGCAGAGATGGGTCTTTGAGAAAAAACGACAAAGTCCAAACGCTCCAGGCGCTGGCCAGGGGTGCGGACCGGGCTGGCCGGGCCGGCGGGAGCTGCGGCTGCCGGGGCTGAGCCGAGTGTCGATGCATGTCGTGAGAACCGGGAAGGGGACAAACCTGTGGCTCCAGGCCGGGTGGGAGTTCCAGGAGGTCGGCCTGACTCTGGAGGTTTTCCCCTTAGCTTTTCCCCATAGTCCAAAAGGGGGGAAGTCAAAAAAGCACCCCCGGCAGATGTATGCAGAGTTGGGCTGGGGGGTGACGGAGAGCGGGCTGTTGGCAGCTGTGTGGTGGCTGCTGGCAGCCGTGTGCTGGCTGCAGGGGTGGGCCCGGGGCGGCTGCGGAGGGCCCCCTGAGTGCACCTGCCAGCGGTGGTTGAAGACATTGCCTGAGCCTCCGATGTGCCCGGGCAGGACACCCGGGAGGCGTGGAACAGCCCCCGCTGAAGTCCATGGCATGTGCCAGAATCGAGTCTTGGAGAAAAAATGACAAAGTCCAAACGCTCCAGGCGCCGGCCAGGGCGGTTGACCCCGGCTGGCCGGGCCGGCGGGGGCTGCGGCTGCCGGGGCTGAGCCGAGTGTCGATGCATGTCGTGAGAACCGGGAAGGGGACAAACCTGTGGCTCCAGGCCGGGTTGGAGTTCCAGGAGGTCGGCCTGACTCTGGAGGTTTTCCCCTTAGCTTTTCCCCATAGGCCAAAAGGGGGGAAGTCAAAAAAGCACCCCCGGCAGATGTATGCAGAGTTGGGCTGGGGGGTGACGGAGAGCGTGCTGTTGGCAGCTGTGTGGTGGCTGCAGGGGTGGGCCTGGGCGGCTGCGGAGGGCGCCTTCAGAGTGCACCTACCAGTAGGGGCTCAAGACCCAGGCTGAGCCTCCGATGTGCCCGGGCAGGACGCCCAGGAGGCGGGGAGCAGCCCCCGCTGAAGCCCACGGCAGTTGGCAGAGATGGGTCTTGGAGAAAAAAATGACAAAGTCCAAACGCTCCAGGCGCTGGCCAGGGGTGCGGACCGGGCTGGCCGGGCCGGCGGGGGCTGCGGCTGCCGGGGCTGAGCCGAGTGTCTATGCATGTCCTGAGAACCGGGAAGGGGACGAACCGGTGGCTCCAGGCCGGGTTGGAGTTCCAGGAGGTCGGCCTGACTCTGGAGGTTTTCCCCTTAGCTTTTTCCCGTAGGCCAAAAGGGGGGAAGTCAAAAAAGCACCCCCGGCAGATGTATGCAGAGTTGGGCTGGGGGGTGACGGAGAGCGGGCTGTTGGCAGCTGTGTGGTGGCTGCTGGCAGCCGTGTGCTGGCTGCAGGGGTGGGCCTGGGCGGCAGCCGAGGGCCCCCGAAGCGCACCTACCAGCGGTGGCTCAAGACATTGCCTGAGCCTCCGATGTGCCCGGGCAGGACACCCAGGAGGCGGGGAGCAGCCCCCGCTGAAGCCCACGGCAGTTGGCAGAGATGGGTCTTGGAGAAAAAAATGACAAAGTCCAAACGCTCCAGGCGCTGGCCAGGGGTGCGGACCGGGCTGGCCGGGCCGGCGGGAGCTGCGGCTGCCGGGGCTGAGCCGAGTGTCGATGCATGTCGTGAGAACCGGGAAGGGGACAAACCTGTGGCTCCAGGCCGGGTGGGAGTTCCAGGAGGTCGGCCTGACTCTGGAGGTTTTCCCCATGGCATTTTCCCATAGGCCAAAAGGGGGGAAGTCAAAAAAGCACCCCCAGCAGATGTATGCAGAAGGGGCTGGGGGGGTGACGGAGAGCGAGCTGTTGGCAGCTGTGTGGTGGCTGCTGGCAGCCGTGTGCTGGCTGCAGGGGTGGGCCTGGGCGGCTGCGGAGGGCCCCCGGAGTGCACCTATCAGCAGGGGCTGAAGACCCGGGTTGAGCCTCCGATGTGCCCGGGCAGGACACCCAAGAGGCGGGGGGCAGCCCCCGCTGAAGTCCTTGGCAGTTGGCAGAGGCGAGTCTTGGAGAAAAAACGACAAAGTCCAAACGCTCCAGGCGAGCCGGCCAGGGGTGCGGACCCGGCTGGCCGGGCCGGCGGGAGCTGCAGCTGCCGGGGCTGAGCCGAGTGTCAATGCATGTCCTGAGAACCGGGAAGGGGACAAACCGGTGGCTCCAGGCCGGGTTGGAGTTCCATGAGGTCGGCCTGACTCTGGAGGTTTTCCCCTTGGCATTTCCCCATAGGCCAAAAGGGGGGAAGTCAAAAAAGCACCCCCGGCAGATGTATGCAGAAGGGGCTGGGGGGTGACGGAGAGCGGGCTGTTGGCAGCTGTGTGGTGGCTGCTGGCAGCCGTGTGCTGGCTGCAGGGGTGGGCCTGGGCGGCTGCGGAGGGCCCCCTGAGTGCACCTAGCAGTAGGGGCTGATGACCCAGGCTGAGCCTCCGATGTGCCCGGGCAGGACACCCAGGAGGCGGGGAGCAGCCCCCGCTGAAGCCCACGGCAGTTGGCAGAGATGGGTCTTTGAGAAAAACGACAAAGTCCAAACGCTCCAGGCGCTGGCCAGGGGTGCGGACCGGGCTGGCCGGGCCGGCGGGAGCTGCGGCTGCCGGGGCTGAGCCGAGTGTCGATGCAGGTCGTGAGAACCGGTATGAGGGTAATCCTGGTCGCTCCGGGCCGAGCCAGGGTTCCAGGAGGGCGGAAGCAGCGGGCCCGTTTCCCCTGATAGCGCCGACGACGGTAAAATAAGGCCTCGCAAAACGTCACCACGAACACCTTGTCGGGGTATAAGGGAACGAGCGGTGTGCGGTCTTTGACAAAGTGACAGTATTTCTCCAAAAAAAGCACCCCCGGCAGATGCGTGCAGACGGGGCTGGCTGGTGACGGAGAGCGGCGGGCTGTTGGCAGCAGTGTGCTGGCTGCAAGGGGTGGCCCGGGGCGGCTGCGGAGGGCCCCCAAAGTGCACCTGCCAGCGGTGGCTCAAGACCCTGGCTGAGCCTCCGATGTCCCCGGGCAGGACCCCAGCAGGCCGGGCACGGACCGCAGCTTGCCCCCTTTGCCGTCCGATGAAGCTTGCACGGTCAGAAAAAGTTTCAAAGTCCCAACGGGGGAGAGAGTGTTGACGGCGAGGGGGCGCTGGCTGCTCCAGGGGCCGGGAGGGAGGCCCTGGAGGTCGGCCTGGGGGTGAGTGGAGCGGCCCCCGTGTGTCCCTGAGCGTCCCCCGGTCTTTGGTCGAGAGGGGGTCTCAGCCGCTAGTGTGCCCGCCCGGGTACCTAGGGAGGCCGGCCTGGGGCGAGTGGAGCAGCCCCCGTGTGTCCCTGAGTGTCCCCTGGTCTTTGGTCGAGAGGGGGTCTCAGCCGCTAATGTGCCCGCCCGGGTACCTAGGGAGGCCGGCCTGGGGCGAGTGGAGCAGCCCCCGTGTGTCCCTGAGTGTCCCCTGGCGTTTGCTGAAGAGGGGGTCTCAGCCGCTAATGTGCCCGCCTGGGTACCTAGGGAGGCCGGCCTGGGGCGAGTGGAGCAGCCCCCGTGTGTCCCCGAGCGCCCCCCGGTCTCTGGTGGAGAGGGGGTCTCAGCCGCTAATGTGCCCGCCTCAGGGAGTCCGGCCTGGGGCGAGTGGAGCAGCCCCCGTGTGTCCCCGAGTGCCCCCCCGGTCTTTGGTGGAGAGGGGGTCTCAGCCGCTAATGTGCCCGCCTCAGGGAGTCCGGCCTGGGGCGAGTGGAGCAGCCCCCGTGTGTCCCTGAGCGTCCCCCGGTCTTTGGTGGAGAGGGGGTCTCAGCCGCTAATGTGCCCGCCTCAGGGAGGCCGGCCTGGGGCGAGTGGAGCAGCCCCCGTGTGTCCCTGAGCGTCCCCCGGTCTCTGGTGGAGAGGGGGCCTCAGCCGCTAATGTGCCCGCCTCAGGGAGGCCGGCCTGGGGCGAGTGGAGCAGCCCCCGTGTGTCCCTGTGTGTCCCCCGGTCTTTGGTGGAGAGGGGGCCTCAGCCGCTAATGTGCCCGCCTCAGGGAGGCCGGCCTGGGGCGAGTGGAGCAGCCCCCGTGTGTCCCTGAGCGTCCCCCGGTCTTTGGTCGAGAGGGGGTCTCAGCCGCTAATGTGCCCGCCTCAGGGAGGCCGGCCTGGGGCGAGTGGAGCAGCCCCCGTGTGTCCCTGAGCGTCCCCCGGTCTTTGGTGGAGAGGGGGCCTCAGCCGCTAATGTGCCCGCCTCAGGGAGGCCGGCCTGGGGCGAGTGGAGCAGCCCCCGTGTGTCCCTGAGCGTCCCCCGGTCTTTGGTCGAGAGGGGGTCTCAGCCGCTAATGTGCCCGCCTCAGGGAGGCCGGCCTGGGGCGAGTGGAGCAGCCCCCGCGTGTCCCTGAGTGTCCCCTGACGTTTGCTGAAGAGGGGGTCTCAGCCGCTAATGTGCCCGCCTCAGGGAGGCCGGCCTGGTGCGAGTGGAGCAGCCCCCGTGTGTCCCTGAGCGCCCCCCGGTCTTTGGTGGAGAGGGGGTCTCAGCCGCTAATGTGCCCGCCCGGGTACCTAGGGAGGCCGGCCTGGGGCGAGTGGA
Source organism: Eleutherodactylus coqui (assembly GCF_035609145.1). Lineage (NCBI taxonomy): Eukaryota > Metazoa > Chordata > Amphibia > Anura > Eleutherodactylidae > Eleutherodactylus > Eleutherodactylus coqui. The sequence goes on along the minus strand of NW_027102441.1, from coordinate 20,163 downwards.
GCAGCCCCCGTGTGTCCCTGAGTGTCCCCCGGTCTTTGGTGGAGAGGGGGTCTCAGCCGCTAATGTGCCCGCCTCAGGGAGTCCGGCCTGGGGCGAGTGGAGCAGCCCCCGTGTATCCCCGAGTGCCCCCCGGTCTTTGGTGGAGAGGGGGTCTCAGCCGCTAATGTGCCCGCCTCAGGGAGTCCGGCCTGGGGCGAGTGGAGCAGCCCCCGTGTGTCCCTGAGCGTCCCCCGGTCATTGGTGGAGAGGGGGTCTCAGCTGCTAATGTGCCCGCCTCAGGGAGGCCGGCCTGGGGCGAGTGGAGCAGCCCCCGTGTGTCCCCGAGCGCCCCCCGGTCTCTGGTGGAGAGGGGGTCTCAGCCGCTAATGTGCCCGCCTCAGGGAGTCCGGCCTGGGGCGAGTGGAGCAGCCCCCGTGTGTCCCCGAGCGCCCCCCGGTCTCTGGTGGAGAGGGGGTCTCAGCCGCTAATGTGCCCGCCTGGGTACCCAGGGAGGCCGGCCTGGGGCGAGTGGAGCAGCCCCCGTGTGTCCCTGAGCGTCCCCCGGTCATTGGTGGAGAGGGGGTCTCAGCTGCTAATGTGCCCGCCTCAGGGAGGCCGGCCTGGGGCGAGTGGAGCAGCCCCCGTGTGTCCCCGAGCGCCCCCCGGTCTCTGGTGGAGAGGGGGTCTCAGCCGCTAATGTGCCCGCCTCAGGGAGTCCGGCCTGGGGCGAGTGGAGCAGCCCCCGTGTGTCCCCGAGCGCCCCCCGGTCTCTGGTGGAGAGGGGGTCTCAGCCGCTAATGTGCCCGCCTCAGGGAGTCCGGCCTGGGGCGAGTGGAGCAGCCCCCGTGTGTCCCCGAGCGCCCCCCGGTCTCTGGTGGAGAGGGGGTCTCAGCCGCTAATGTGCCCGCCCGGGTACCCAGGGAGGCCGGCCTGGGGCGAGTGGAGCAGCCCCCGTGCGTCCCTGAGCGCCCCCCTGGCGTTTGCTCAAGAGGGGGTCCCAGCCGCCAATATGGCCGCCCGGGTACCCGCGGGGGCCGCCCTGGGGCGAGTGGAGCAGCCCCCGTGTGCCCCTGAGCGCCCCCTGGCGTTCGCTGAAGAGGGGGTCTCAGCCGCCAATATGGCCGCCCGGGTGCCCGGGGGAGCGGCCTGGGGTGGCCCTGTGCAGCCTCCGGGCGCCCCTGAGTGTTTTCCAGTATCTGGCCGAGACACCCCCTGACCCTCCGACTGTGTCCGTTTGGAGCGCCTGGTGCCTGGGCACCCCCTGAGTGTTTTTCAGTATCTGGCCGAGACACCCCCTGACCCTCCGACTGTGTCCGTTTTTAGTGCCTGGTGCCTGGGCACAGACCGCGGCAGCTCCCGCTGGCCGCATTGACAGAGTGCTGAAAAAATGACAAAGTCCGAAAATGCCTGAGAACCGGGAAGGGGACAAACCGGCGGCTCCAGGCCGAGCCGGAGTTCCAGGAGGTCGGCATGATTTTGCCGGTTTCCCCATAGGAGGTGCCAAGTTGCCAAAATGGGGGAACTCAAAAAAGCACCCCCGCCAGATGTATGTAGGGGGGCTGGATGGTCGATGGGGAGTGGGTGCCTGGCAGCAGGGGCCACCCCGCGCAGGTGCCCCGGGGGGCCCGCGGGGGGCCCCCGAAGACACCCCCCCCAGCACTCGCTGAAAACCCCGTCCGAGCCGCCCGCGCTGCCCGGAGGGAGTCCCGGGAGGCCGGGCACGGCCCGCAGGTCTCTCCCTCTGCCCCCCGGTGAGGTTTGCACGGGGGGGAAAAGTTTCAAAGTCCCGACGGGGGGCGAGAGACAGTGCGGCGAGGGGTGGCGGGCTGCTCCGCGGACCCGGGGGAAGCCCGGGGAGGGCGGCCTGAGGGCGCGGAGGGCCCCCTGAGAGTGCCTACGGGTAGTAGGTGAGAAACCCTGCCTGTACCTCCCACGGGGCCCGGGCAGGGACCCCGGGAGGCCGGGCAGAGCCCGCAGGTCGCCCCCTTCCCGTCCGATGAAGCTCGCACGGTCAGAAAAGTTTCAAAGTCCCAACGGGGGGAGAGTGTTGACGGCGAGGGGGGTGCAGGCTGCTCCAGGGTCCGGGGGCAGCCCCTGGAGGTCGGCCTGGGGGTGTGGAGGGGCCCCCCTGAGAGCACCCAACAGTAGTTGCTCAAGACCCTGCCTGAGCCTCCGATGTGCCCGGGCATGAACCCCAGGAGGCGGGGAACAGCCGTGGCAGCCCCTGCTGAAGTCCTTGGCAGTTGGCAGAGGCGAGTCTTGGGGAAAAAAACGACAAAGTCCAAACGCTCCAGGCGCCGGCCAGGGGGGCGGACGTGGCTGGCCTGGCCGGCGGGTGCTGCGGCTGCCGGGGCTGAGCCGAGTGTCGATGCATCTCCTGAGAACCGGGAAGGGGACAAACCGGTGGCTCCAGTCCGAGCTGGAGTTCCAGAAGGTCGGCCTGACTCTGGAGGTTTTCCCCCTGGCTTTTCCCCATAGGCCAAAAGGGGGGAAGTCAAAAAAGCACCCCCGGCAGATGTATGCAGAAGGGGCTGGGGGGTGACGGAGAGCGGGCTGTTGGCAGCTGCGTGGTGGCTGCAGGGGTGGGCCTGGGCGGCTGCGGTGGGCCCCCTGAGTGCACCTGCCCGTGGTGGCTGAAAACCCAGGCTGAGCCTCCGATGTGCCCGGGCAGGACCCCAGGAGGCCGGGCACAGAACGCCGGTTGCCCCCCATTGCCGTTTGACGAAGCTTGCACGGTCAGAAAAGTTTCAAAGTCCCAACGGGGAGAGAGTGTTGACGGCGAGGGGGTGCTGGCAGCTCCAGCGGCCGGGGGCAACCGCTGGAGGCTGGGCCCGGACTGCGGCAGCCCCCCTTGCAGTCGAACAAAGTTTGAGGAGACGAGTCATGAAAATGACAAAGTCCAAACGCTCCAGGCGTGCCGTCCAGGGGGGCGGACCCAGCTGGTCGGACCGGCGGGAGCTGCGGCGGCCGGGGAAGAGCCGAGTGTCAATGCAGGTCACGAGAACCGGTATGAGGGTAAACCTGGCCGCTCCGGGCCGAGGCACGGTTCCAGGAGGGCGGAAGGAGCGGGCCCGCTTCCCCTGATAGCGCCGACGGCGGTAAAATAAGGCCTCGCAAAACGTCAGCACGAACACCTTGTCGGGGTATAAGGGAACGAGCGGTGTGCGGTCTTTGACAAAGTGACAGTGTTTCTCAAAAAAGCACCCCCGGCAGATGTGTGCAGACGGGGCTGGCTGGTGTGGGAGAGCGGCGGGCTGTTGGCAGCAGTGTGCTGGCTGCAGGGGTGGCCCGGGGCGGCTGCGGAGGGCCCCCAAAGCGCACCTACCAGTGGTGGCTGAAAACCCCCGCTGAGCCTCCGATGTCCCCGGGCAGGACCCCAGGAGGCCGGGCAGAGCCCGCCGCTTGCCCCCTTGCCGTTTGACGAAGCTTGCACGGTCAGAAAAGTTTCAAAGTCCCCACGGGGGGAGAGTGTTGACGGCGAGGAGGTGCTGGCTGCTCCAGGGGCCGGGGGCAACCCCTGGAGGCTGGGCACGGACTGCGGCAGCCCCCCTTGCAGTCGAACAAAGTTTGAGGAGACAAGTCATGAAAATGACAAAGTCCAAACGCTCCAGGCGCCGGCCTGGGGTGCGGACCCGGCTGGCCGGGGCCGGCGGGAGCTGCGGCGGCCGGGGCTGAGCCGAGTGTCAATGCAGGTCCTGAGAACCGGGAAGGGGACAAACCGGTGGCTCCAGGCCGGGTTGGAGTTCCAGGAGGTCGGCAGGACTCTGGAGGTTTTCCCCTTGGCATTGTCCCATTGGCCACAATGGGGGAAGTCAAAAAAGCACCCCCAGCAGATGTATGCAGAGGGGCTGGCGGGTGACGGAGAGCGGGCAGTTGGCAGCTGTGTGGTGGCTGCAGGAGGTGGGCCTGGGCGGCTGCGGAGGGCCCCCAAAGTGCACCTACCAGAAGGGGCCCAAGACCCAGGCTGAGCCTCCGATGTGCCCGGGCAGGACACCCAGGAGGCGGGGAGCAGCCCCCGCTGAGGTCCATGGCATGTGCCAGAGGCGAGTCTTGGAGAAAAAACGACAAAGTCCAAACGCTCCAGGCGCCGGGCAGGGTGGCGGACCCGGCTGGCCGGGCCGGCGGGGGCTGCGGCTGCCGGGGCTGAGCCGAGTGTCAATGCAGGTCCTGAGAACCGGGAAGGGGACAAACCGGCGGCTCCAGGCCGAGCTCGAGTTCCAGAAGGTCGGCCTGACTCTGGAGGTTTTCCCCCTGGCTTTTCCCCATAGGCCAAAATGGGGGAAGTCAAAAAAGCACCCCCAGCAGATGTATGCAGAGGGGCTGGGGGGTGATGGAGAGCGGGCTGTTGGCAGCCGTGTGCTGGCTGCAGGGGTGGACCTGGGCGGCTGCGGAGGGCCCCCTGAGTGCACCTGCCAGCGGTGGCTCAACACCCTGGCTGAGCCTCCGATGTCCCCGGGCAGGACCCCAGGAGGCCGGGCACAGACCGCAGCCTGCCCCCTTGCCTTTTGACGAAGCTTGCACGGTCAGAAAAAAGTTTCAAAGTCCCGACGGGGAGAGAGTGTTGAGGGCGAGGGGGTGCCGGCTGCTCCAGGGGCCGGGGGCAACCCCTGGAGGCTGGGCACGGACCGCGGCACACCCCCTTGCGGTCGAACAAAGTTTGAGGAGACAAGTCATGAAAATGACAAAGTCCAAACGCTCCAGGCGAGCCGGCCAGGGGTGCGGACCCGGCTGGCCGGGCCGGCGGGAGCTGCGGCTGCCAGGGTTGAGCCGAGTGTCAATGCATGTCCTGAGAACCGGGAAGGGGACAAACCGGTGGCTCCAGGCCGGGTTGGAGTTCCAGGAGGTCGGCCTGACTCTGGAGGTTTTCCCCCCGGCCTTTCCCCTTAGGCCAAAATGGGGGAAGTCAAAAAAGCACCCCCGGCAGATGTGTGCAATGGGCTGGGGGGTGATGGAGAGCGGGCTGTTGGCAGCTGTGTGGCGGCTGCAGGGGTGGGCCTGGGCGGCTGCGGAGGGCCCCCAAAGTGCACCTACAAGTAGGGGCCCAAGACCCAGGCTGAGCCTCCGAAGTTCCCCGGGCAGGACACCCAGGAGGCGGGGAGCAGCCCCCGCTGAAGTCCACGGCATGTGCCAGAGGCGAGTCTTGGAGAAAAAAATGACAAAGTCCAAACGCTCCAGGCGTGCCGGCCAGGGGGGCGGACCTGGCTGGCCGGGCCGGCGGGAGCTGCGGCTGCCGGGGTTGAGCCGAGTGTCGATGCAGGTCCTGAGAACCGGGAAGGGGACAAACCGGTGGCTCCAGGCCGGGTTGGAGTTCCAGGAGGTCGGCAGGACTCTGGAGGTTTTCCCCTTGGCATTGTCCCATTGGCCACAATGGGGGAAGTCAAAAAAGCACCCCCAGCAGATGTATGCAGAGGGGCTGGGGGGTGATGGAGAGCGGGCTGTTGGCAGCCGTGTGCTGGCTGCAGGGGTGGGCATGGGCGGCTGCGGAGGGCCCCCTGAGTGCACCTGCCAGCGGTGGCTCAACACCCTGGCTGAGCCTCCGATGTGCCCCGGCAGGACCCCAGGAGGCCGGGCACAGAACGCCGGCTGCCCCCCCTTGCCGTTTGACGAAGCTTGCGCGGTCAGAAAAGTTTCAAAGTCCCAACGGGGAGAGAGCGTTGACGGCGAGGGGGTGCTGGCTGCTCCAGGGGCCGGGGACAACCCCTGGAGGCTGGGCACGGACTGCGGCAGCCCCCCTTGCAGTCGGACAAAGTTTGAGGAGACGAGTCATGAAAATGACAAAGTCCAAACGCTCCAGGCGCCGGCCAGGGGGGCGGACCCGGCTGGCTGGGCCGGCGGGGGCTGCGGCTGCCGGGGCTGAGCCGAGTGTCAATGCATGTCCTGAGAACCGGGAAGGGGACAAACCAGTAGCTCCAGGCCGAGCTGGAGTTCCAGGAGGTCGGCCTGACTCTGGAGGTTTTCCCCCTGGCTTTTCCCCATAGGCCAAAACGGGGGAAGTCAAAAAAGCACCCCCAGCAGATGTATGCAGAGGGTCTGGCGGGTCATGGGGAGCGGGCTGTTTGGCAGCAGTGTGCTGGCTGCAGAGGTGTGCATGGGCGTCTGCGGAGGGCCCCCTGAGTGCACCTACCAGTGGTGGCTCAAGACCCAGGCTGAGCCTCCGATGTGCCCGGGCAGGACCCCAGGAGGCCGGGCACAGAACGCCGGCTGCCCCCTTGCCGTTTGACGAAGCTTGCACGGTCAGAAAAAAGTTTCAAAGTCCCAACGGGGGGAGAGCGTTGACGGCGAGGGGGCGCTGGCTGCTCCAGGGGCCGGGAGGGAGGCCCTGGAGGTGGGCCTGGGGGTGTGGAGGGGCCCCCTAGGAGCACCCAACAGTAGTCGGTCAAGACCCTGCCCGCGCCTCTGGCGTTGCAGGGCAGGACACCCTGGAGGCTGGGCACGGACCGCCGGTCGCCCCCCATTGTAGTCCAACAAAGTTCGAAGAGACGAATCACGGAAATCACAAGTCCAAAAATCCCTGAGAACCGGGAAGGGGACAGACCGGTGGCTCCAGGCCGGGCTTGAGTTCCATGAGGTCGGCCTGACTCTGGAGGTTTTCCCCTTGGCATTTTCCCATTGGCCAAAATGGGGGAAGTCAAAAAAGCACCCCCGGCAGATGTATGCAGAGGGGCCTGGGGGGGTGACGGGGAGCGGGCTGTTGGCAGCAGTGTGCTGGCTGCAGAGGTGGCCCTGGGCGGCTGCAGAGGGCCCCCTGAGTGCACCTACCAGCAGTTGCTCTTGACCCTGCCTGAGCCTCCGGTGTTGCAGGGCAGGACACCCATTGGCGGGGAACAGCAGGTGGCAGCCCCTGCTGAAGTCGTTGGCAGAGATGAGTCTTTGAAAAAACGACAAAGTCCAAACGCTCCAGGCGTGCCGGCCAGGGTGGCGGACCCGGCTGGCTGGGCCGGTGGGAGCTGCGGCTGCCGGGGCTGAGCCGAGTGTCGATGTATGTCACGAGAACCGGTATGAGGGTGATCCTGGTCGCTCCGGGCCGAGGCACGGTTCCAGGAGGGCGGAAGGAGCGGGCCCGTTTCCCCTGATAGCGCCGACGGCGGTAAATTAAGGCCTCGCAAAACGTCAGGACGAACACCTTTTTTGCATATAAGGGAACGAGCGGTGTGCGGTCCTTGACAAAGTGACTATTTCTCAATGTGCTGAGGAGTGGGGACCGCTCAAAGTCAAAGCACCGCGGCCGCCCCTCTGCCACCTCCCTGGGAGCAGAGTCATCGAGCGCGAGTGTCCCCACTCCGCCTGTCCAGGCCGTGGGGCCGACAGGCCGGCTGGCTGCCCGGGCAGACCCCGCTCTCCGAGCGGCCGGGCCCCAACGTTCGAGAGGTGTAGGAAGCCACCTTGGGGGGCTGCGGAGGCCCCCCTGACACCGCCTCCAAGCCCTTGCTGAGAGCCCTGTCCTAGCTGCCTGCGCGGGCAGGCGGGACCCCCCCCTAGTAGGCCGTGCACAGCCCGCGGCAGCCACTGCTGAAGCCCACGGCAGTTGGCAGAGATGGGTCTTTGAATAAAATGACAAAGTCCAAACGCTCCAGGCGCCGGCCAGGGGGGAGGACCCGGCTGGCCGGGCCGGCGGGAGCTGCGGCGGCTGGTGAAGAGCCGAGTGTCAAGGCATGTCCTGAGAACCGGGAAGGGGGCAAACCAGTAGCTCCAGGCCGGGCTAGGGTTCCAGGAGGTCGGCCTGACTGTGGAGGTTTTCCCCCTGGCTTTTCCCCATAGGCCAAAACGGGGGAAGTCAAAAAAGCACCCCCGGCAGATGTATGCAGAGGGGCTGGCGGGTGATGGGGAGCGGGCTGTTGGCAGCAGTGTGCTGGCTGCAGAGGTGTGCCTGGGCGGCTGCGGAGGGCCCCCTGAGTGCACCTGCCAGCAGTGGCTCAACACCCTGGCTGAGCCTCCGATGTCCCCGGGCAGGACCCCAGGAGGCCGGGCAGAGCCCGCCGCTTGCCCCCTTGCCGTTTGACGAAGCTTGCATGGTCAGAAAAGTTTCAAAGTCCCAACGGTGAGAGAGCGTTGATGGCGAGGGGGTGCTGGCTGCCCCAGGGGCCGGGTGGGAGGCCCTGGGGGTGTGGAGGTGCCCCCTGAGAGCACCCAACAGAAGTTGCTCAAGACCCTGCCTGAGCCTCCGGTGTTGCAGGGAAGGACACCCAGGGGGCGGGGAACAGCCGTGGCAGCCCCCCTTGCAGTTGAACAAAGTTTGAGGAGACAAGTCATGAAAATGACAAAGTCCAAACGCTCCAGGCACCGGGCAGGGTGGCGGACCCGGCTGGCCGGGCCGGCGGGGGCTGCGGCTGCCGGGGCTGAGCCGAGTGTCAATGCAGGTCCTGAGAACCGGGAAGGGGACAAACCGGCGGCTCCAGGCCGAGCTCGAGTTCCAGAAGGTCGGCCTGACTCTGGAGGTTTTCCCCCTGGCTTTTCCCCATAGGCCAAAATGGGGGAAGTCAAAAAAGCACCCCCAGCAGATGTATGCAGAGGGGCTGGGGGGTGATGGGGAGCGGGTGTTTGGCAGCAGTGTGCTGGCTGAAGAGGTGTGCATGGGCGTCTGCGGAGGGCCCCCTGAGTGCACCTGCCAGCGGTGGCTCAAAACCCTGGCTGAGCCTCCGATGTCCCCGGGCAGAACCCCAGGAGGCCGGGCACAGACCGCAGCCTGCCCCCTCGCCGTTTGACGAAGCTTGCACGGTCAGAAAAGTTTCAAAGTCCCAACGGGGAGAGAGTGTTGACGGCGAGGGGGTTACTGGCTGCTCCAGGGGCAACCCCTGGAGGCTGGGCACGGACTGCGGCAGCCCCCCTTGCAGTCGGACAAAGTTTGAGGAGACAAGTCATGAAAATGACAAAGTCCAAACGCTCCAGGCGTGCCGGCCAGGGGTGCGGACCCGGCTGGCCGGGCCGGCGGGGGCTGCGGCGGCTGGGGCTGAGCCGAGTGTCAATGCATGTCCTGAGAACCGGGAAGGGGACAGACCGGTGGCTCCAGTCCGGGTTGGAGTTCCAGGAGGTCGGCCTGACTCTGGAGGTTTTCCCCCTGGCTTTTCCCCATAGGCCAAAACGCGGGGAGGCAAAAAAGCACCCCCAGCAGATGTATGCAATGGGCTGGTGGGTGATGGAGAGCGGGCTGTTGGCAGCTGTGTGGTGGCTGCAGTGGTGGGCCTGGGCGGCTGCGGAGGGCCCCCAAAGTGCACCTACCAGTAGGGGCCCAAGACCCTGGCTGAGCCTCCGATGTGCCCGGGCAGGACACCCGGGAGGCGGGGAGCAGCCCCCGCTGAGGTCCATGGCATGTGCCAGAGGCGAGTCTTGGAGAAAAAACGACAAAGTCCAAACGCTCCAGGCGCCGGGCAGGGTGGCGGACCCGGGTGGCCGGGCCGGCGGGGGCTGCGGCTGCCGGGGCTGAGCCGAGTGTCAATGCATGTCCTGAGAACCGGGAAGGGGACAAACCGGTGGCTCCAGGCCGGGTTGGAGTTCCAGGGGATCGGCCTGACTCTGGAGGTTTTCCCCCTGGCTTTTCCCCATAGGCCAAAACGGGGGGAGCCAAAAAAGCACCCCCAGCAGATGTATGCAGAGGGGCTGGGGGGTGACAGAGAGCGGGCTGTTGGCAGCTGTCTGGTGGCTGCAGGGGTGGCCCTGGGCGGCTGAAGAGGGCCCCCTGAGTGCACCTACCAGCAGTAGCTCAAGACCCAGGCTGAGCCTCCGATGTCCCCGGGCAGGACCCCAGGAGGCCGGGTAGAGCCCGCAGGTCACCCCCTTGCCGTCCAATGAAGCTTGCACGGTCAGAAAAGTTTCAAAGTCCCAACGGGGAGAGAGTGTTGACGGCGAGGGGGTGCTGGCTGCTCCAGGGGCCGGGGGCAGCCCCTGGAGGTCGGCCTGGGGGTGTGGAGGGGCCCCCCTGAGAGCACCCAACAGTAGTTGCTCAAGACCCTGCCTGAGCCTCCGGTGTGCCCGGGCATGAACCCCAGGAGGCGGGGAACAGCCGTGGCAGCCCCTGCTGAAGTCCTTGGCAGTTGGCAGAGGCGAGTCTTGGGGGAAAAAATGACAAAGTCCAAACGCTCCAGGCGCCGGGCAGGGTGGCGGAACCGGCTGGCCGGGCCGGCGGGGGCCGCGGCTGCCGGGGCTGAGCCGAGTGTCGATGCAGGTCCTGAGAACCGGGAAGGGGACAAACCAGTAGCTCCAGGCCGGGTTGGAGTTCCACGAGGTCGGCATGACTCTGGAGGCTTTCCCCCTGGCATTTTCCCATTGGCCAAAATGGGGGAAGTCAAAAAAGCACCCCCAGCAGATGTATGCAGAGGGGCTGGGGGGTGACGGAGAGCGGGCTGTTGGCAGCTGTGTGGTGGCTGCAGGGGTGGCCCTGGGCGGCTGCAGAGGGCCCCCTGAGTGCACCTATCAGCCGTTGCTCAAGACCCCGCCTGAGCCTCCGGTGTTGCAGGTCAGGACACCCATTGGCGGGGAACAGCAGGTGGCAGCCCATGCTATAGTCGTTGGCAGAGATGAGTCTTGGAGAAAAAACGACAAAGTCCAAACGCTCCAGGCGTGCCGGCCAGGGCGGCGGACCCGGCTGGCTGGGCCGGCGGGAGCTGCGGCTGCCGGGGCTGAGCCGAGTGTCAATGCATGTCGTGAGAACCGGTATGAGGGTAATCCTGGTCGCTCCGGGCCGAGCCCCGGTTCCACGAAGGCGGAAGGAGCGGGCCTGTTTCCCCTGATAGCGCCGACGGCGGTAAAATAAGGCCTCGCAAAACGTCAGCACGAACACCTTGTCGGGGTATAAGGGAACGAGCGGTGTGCGGTCTTTGACAAAGTGACAGTATGTCTCAAAAAAAGCACCCCCCCGCAGATGTGTGCAGACGGGGCTGGCTGGCTGGTTGGTGATGGAGAGCGGCGGGCTGTTGGCAGCAGTTTGCTGGCTGCAGGGGTGGCCCGGGGCGGCTGCGGAGGGCCCCCCAAAGCGCACCTACCAGTAGGGGCTCAAGACCCAGGCTGAGCCTCCGATGTCCCCGGGCAGGACCCCAGCAGGCCGGGCACAGACCGCAGCCTGCCCCCTTGCCGTCCGATGAAGCTTGCACGGTCAGAAAAAGTTTCAAAGTCCCAACGGGGAGAGAGTGTTGACGGCGAGGGGGTGCTGGCTGCCCCAGGGGCCGGGAGGGAGGCCCTGGAGGTGGGCCTGGGGGTGTGGAGGGGCCCCCTGAGAGCACCCAACAGAAGTTGCTCAAGACCCTGCCTGAGCCTCCGGTGTTGCAGGGAAGGACACCCAGGGGGCGGGGAACAGCCGTGGCAGCCCCCCTTGCAGTCGAACAAAGTTTGAGGAGACAAGTCATGAAAATGACAAAGTCCAAACGCTCCAGGCGTGCCGGCCAGGGGGGCGGACCCGGCTGGCTGGGCCGAGGGGAGCTGCGGCGGCTGGGGAAGAGCCGAGTGTCGATGCATGTCCTGAGAACCGGGAAGGGGGCAAACCAGTAGCTCCAGGCCGGGCTAGGGTTCCAGGAGGTCGGCCTGACTCTGGAGGTTTTCCCCCTGGCTTTTCCCCATAGGCCGAAATGGGGGAAGTCAAAAAAGCACCCCCGGCAGATGTATGCAGAGCGGCTGGGGTGTGACGGGGAGCGGGCTGTTGGCAGCAGTGTGCTGGCTGCGGAGGTGTGCCTGGGCGTCTGCGGAGGGCCCCCTGAGTGCACCTGCCAGTAGTCACTCAACACCCAGCCTGAGCCTCCGAAGTGCCCGGGCAGGACCCCAGGAGGCCGGGCAGAGCCCGCCGCTTGCCCCCTTGCCGTTTGACGAAGCTTGCACGGTCAGAAAAGTTTCAAAGTCCCAACGGGGAGAGAGCGTTGACGGCGAGGGGGCGCTGGCTGCTCCAGGGGCCGGGAGGGAGGCCCTGGAGGTGGGCCTGGGGGTGTGGAGGGGCCCCCTGAGAGCACCAACCAGCAGTTGCTCAAGACCCTGCCTGAGCCTCCGGTGTGGCAGGGCAGGACACCCATTGGCGGGGAACAGCAGGTGGCAGCCCCAACTGAAGTCCTTGGCAGCTGGCAGAGATGAGTCTTTGAGAAAAAACGACAAAGTCCAAACGCTCCAGGCGTGCCGGCCAGGGGGGTGGACCCGGCTGGCTGGGCCGAGGGGAGCTGCGGCGGCTGGGGAAGAGCCGAGTGTCGATGCATGTCCTGAGAACCGGGAAGGGGGCAAACCAGTAGCTCCAGGCCGAGCTGGGGTTCCAGGAGGTCGGCCTGACTCTGGAGGTTTTCCCCCTGGCTTTTCCCCATAGGCCAACATGGGGGAAGTCAAAAAAGCACCCCCGGCAGATGTATGCAGAGGGGCTGGATGGTGACGGGGAGCGGGCTGTTGGCAGCAGTGTGCTGGCTGCAGAGGGCCCCCGAGGTGCACCTACCAGCAGTTGCTCAAGACCACGCCTGAGCCTCCGGTGTTGCAGGTCAGGACACCCATTGGCGGGGAACAGCAGGTGGCAGCCCCTGCTGAAGTCGTTGGCAGAGATGAGTCTTTGAGAAAAAAACGACAAAGTCCAAACGCTCCAGGCGCCGGTCCGGGGGGCGGACCCGGCTGGCCGGGCCGAGGGGAGCTGCGGCGGCTGGGGAAGAGCCGAGTGTCGATGCATGTCCTGAGAACCGGGAAGGGGGCAAACCAGTAGCTCCAGGCCGAGCTGGGGTTCCAGGAGGTCGGCATGACTCTGGAGTTTCCCCCCTTGGCTTTTCCCCATAGGCCAAAACGGGGGAAGTCAAAAAAGCACCCCCAGCAGATGTATGCAGATGGGCTGGCTGGTGATGGAGAGCGGGCTGTTGGCAGCCGTGTGCTGGCTGCAGAGGGCCCCCGAGGTGCTGCACCTACCAGTAGTTGCTCAAGACCCCGACTGACCCTCCGGTGTTGCAGGGCAGGACACCCAGGAGGCGGGGAACAGCCGTGGCAGCCCCTGCTGAATCCCACGGCAGTTGGCAGAGATGAGTCTTTGAGGAAAAATGACAAAGTGCAAACGCTCCAGGCGCCGGCCAGGGGGGCGTACCCGGCTGGCCGGGCCGGCGGGAGCTGCGGCTGCCGGGGCTGAGCCGAGTATCCATGCATGTCGTGAGAACCGGTATGAGGGTAAACCTGGTCGTTCGGGGCCGAGCCACGGTTCCGGGAAGGCGGAAGGAGCGGGCCTGTTTGCCCTGATAGCGCCGACGGCGGTAAATTAAGGCCTCGCAAAACGTCAGGACGAACACCTTTTTTGCATATAAGGGAACGAGCGGTGTGCGGTCTTTGACAAAGTGACTATTTCTCAATGTGCTGAGAAGGGAGTGGGGACCGCTCAAAGTCAAAGCACCGCGTCCGCCCCTCTGCCACCTCCCTGGGAGCAGAGTCATCGAGCGCGAGTGTCCCCACTCCGCCTGTCCAGGCCGCGGGGCCGACAGGCTGGCTGGCTGCCCGGGCAGACCCCGCTCTCACCGAGCGGCCGGGCCCAACGTTCAAGAGGTGTACGAAGCCACCTTGGGGGGCTGCGGAGGCCCCCCTGAGAGGGCTGATAACCCCGTCCTAGCTGCCTGCGCGGGCAGGCGGGACCCCCAAGAGGCCGGGCACAGCCCGCGGCAGCCCCCGCCGAAGTCCACGGCAGTTGGCAGAGACGAGTCTCGGAGAGAAAACGACAAAGTCCAGACGCTCCAGGCGCCGGCCAGGGGTGCGGACCCGGCTGGCCGGGCCGGCGGGAGCTGCGGCTGCCGGGGCCGAGCCGAGTGTCGACGCATGTCGTGAGAACCGGTATGAGGGTAATCCTGGGCCCTCGGGGCCGAGCTACGGTTCCATGAAGGCGGAAGGAGCGGGCCTGTTTCCCCTGATAGCGCCGACGACGGTAAAATAAGGGCTCGCAAAACGTCAGGACGAACACCTTTTTTGCATATAAGGGAACGAGCGGTGTGCGGTCTTTGACAAAGTGACTATTTCTCAGAGTGCTGGAGTGGGGACCGCTCAAAGTCAAAGCACCGCGGCCGCCCCTCTGCCACCTCCCTGGGAGCAGAGTCATAGAGCGCAAGTGTCCCCACTCCGCCTGTGCAGGCCGCGGGGCCAACAGGCTGGCTGGCTGGCTGGCTGCCCGGGCGACCCCCCTCCGAGATGCCGGGCTGAGGCGTAGGCAGCCGCCTCCATCACCACCACCCAAGGCGAGAGAGTGGGTCAACGGGAGAGCCGTCGCGGCCGGGGGACCCTCGCCGCGCCCATGTCCGGGGAAGGACCACAAGGGCCCTGCTCCCCGGCGCCCCGGCGAGCGGGTTCACCCTCGGCGCGTACGGCTCTCGAGGATGGGGAAGGGACGCGCGTGGGCGTCCCTCCCGTCCCCCGCGGAAGAAGGCGAGCGACTCTGCGCGTCGGGACACCCCGCGGAGCCCCCTGCGGGGGGAGTACTCCGGGGGAGAAGCGTGGCGCAGGGGGTGCAGCCCTTTCCCAGGCCACCGTGCGACGGCGTCGGTGGGGCCGACGCCGAGAGAGAGAACGATCCGGGCTCTCCCGCCTCAGGGCGGCCGAGAGCGGGGCACGGGCCCCACGTTTGGTGAAGGTTTTCCCGAAAGCGAAGGACCCCCGCCTGTCCCCTCGGGCTCCGGCCGATGCGGGCGGTCCAGGGCGGGGATAGGGGACGGCGGCCTGCGGACGACGCGCTTTATCCCCAGAAGGAGCGAGGCATGAGGGGGTGTTCCACCCCCGCCGGCCGGTCTCGCTCCTTCTCCGGGCTACCCCTCGGCGGAGTAAAGACCCCCGGGTCAACGCTCCCGCGTCCGGGCGCCGGCGCGCGTCCCCTTCCCGCGGGGGGTGGATCCCTTCCACCCCCGGCCGTCCGAGGCCCGTGCGCCTCGGGCGGCCTCCCTTCCGAGAGAGGGAGAGAGAGAGACGGAGGACGGTGGTCCGCGACGGCGCGAGGCGTCCGTGTTGTGTTCCCCACGGCGGCTACCCGGTCGATCCCGCCCGCCGGTAGCCTTGGCTTGCCCCCGTTCCGCCTGTCCAGGCCGCGGGGCCGACGGGCTGTCTGCCCGGGTAGACCCCGCTCTCACCGAGCGGCCGGGCGGCCACGTTCAAGAGGTGTACGAAGCCACCTCGGGGTGGAGCCCTTCCACCCCTGGCCGTCCGAGGCCCGTGCGCCTCGGGCGGCCTCCCTTCCGAGAGAGGGAGAGAGACGGAGGACGGTGGTCCGCGACGGCGCGAGGCGTCCAACTTGTGTTCCCCACGGCGGCTACCCGGTCGATCCCGCCCGCCGGTAACCTTGGCTTGTCCCCACTCCGCCTGTCCAGGCCGCGGGGCCAACAGGCTGTCCGCCCGGGTAGACCCCGCTCTCCGAGCGGCCGGGCGCCACGTTCAAGAGGTGTACGAAGCCACCTTGGGGGGGCTGCGGTGCCCCCCACCCCTGAGAGTGCCTCCCAGGCCGAGGGAGCCCGGCGGTCGAGTGTCGTAGGAAAGCGCGTGCCACGGCTGTGTCGGTCACAGGGGCCAGAGGTAGTTTGGGCAACGGCTTAGATCCGTATGAAGCTCATCCTTTCCGGCCTGTTCTGGCGGCGGCTAGGCGCGCGCGCGCGAATGGCACGACACCCCTGGTTCCAGCGAGGCGACGGCGCCCCGCACCCCACTCTCCGGGCCGAGCAGAGCCCCCGAGCGCAAGAGTCCCCGCTCCGCCTGTCCAGGCCGCGGGGCCAGCAGGCTGTCTGCCCGGGTAGACCCCGCTCTCACCGAGCGGCCGGGCGCCACGTTCAAGAGGTGTACGAAGCCACCTTGGGGTGGAGCCCTTCCACCCCTGGCCGCCCGAGGCCCGTGCGCCTCGGGCGGCCCCCCTTCCGAGAGAGGGAGAGAGACGGAGGACGGTGGTCCGCGACGGTGCGAGGCGTCCAACTTGTGTTCCCCCACGGCGGCTACCCGGTCGATCCCGCCCGCCGGTAGCCTTGGCTTGCCCCCACTCCGCCTGTCCAGGCCGCGGGGCCGACGGGCTGTCTGCCCGGGTAGACCCCGCTCTCCGAGCGGCCGGGCGCCACGTTCAAGAGGTGTACGTAAAGCCACCTTGGGGGGCTGCGGTGCCCCCCGCCCCGAGAGTGCCTCCCATTCCGAGGGGAGCCTGGCGGTCGAGTGTCGTAGGAAAGCGCGTGCGCGGCTGTGTCGGTCACACGGGCCAGAGTTAGTTTGGGCAACGGCTTAGATCCGTATGCAGCTCAACCTTCCCGGCCTGTTCTGGCGGCGGCTAGGCGCGCGCGAACGTCACGACGCCCCAGGTTCCAGCGAGGCGACGGCGCCCCGCACCCCGCTCTCCGGGCCGTGCAGAGCCCCCCCGAGCGCAAGAGCCCCCGCTCCGCCTGTCCAGGCCGCGGGGCCGACAGGCTGTCTGCCCGCGTAGACCCCGCTCTCACCGAGCGGCCGGGCGCCACGTTTAAGAGGTGTACGAAGCCACCTTTGGGGGGGCTGCGGTGGCCCCCTGCCCCGAGAGTGCCTCCCAGGCTGAGGGAGCCCGGCGGTCGAGTGTCGTAGGAAAGCGCGCGCGCGGCTGTGTCACACGGGCCAGAGTTAGTTTGGGCAACGGCTTAGATCCGTATGCAGCTCAACCTTTCCGGCCTGTTCTGGCGGCGGCTAGGCGCGCGCGAACGTCACGCCGCCCCAGGTTCCAGCGAGGCGACGGCGCCCCGCACCCCGCTCTCCGGGCCGTGCAGAGCCCCCACGAGCGCAAGAGCCCCCGCTCCGCCTGTCCAGGCCGCGGGGCCGACAGGCTGTCTGCCCGCGTAGACCCCGCTCTCCGAGCGGCCGGGCGCCACGTTCAAGAGGTGTACGAAGCCACCTTAAGGGGGCTGCGGTGGCCCCCTGCCCCGAGAGTGCCTCCCAGGCTGAGGGAGC
The DNA here is from genome assembly GCF_035609145.1 of Eleutherodactylus coqui. Lineage (NCBI taxonomy): Eukaryota > Metazoa > Chordata > Amphibia > Anura > Eleutherodactylidae > Eleutherodactylus > Eleutherodactylus coqui. The sequence continues at coordinate 3,336 of NW_027102441.1, read as the reverse complement.
CCGGCGGTCGAGTGTCGTGGGAAAGCGCGCGCGCGGCTGTGTCACACGGGCCAGAGTTAGTTTGGGCAACGGCTTAGATCCGTATGCAGCTCAACCTTTCCGGCCTGTTCTGGCGGCGGCTAGGCGCGCGCGCACGTCACGACGCCCCTGGTTCCAGCGAGGCGACGGCGCCCCGCCACCCCACTCTCCGGGCCGAGCAGAGCGTCCGCTCTCGCTCCTTGGAGCAGAGCCCCCGAGCGCAAGAGTCCCCGCTCCCGCCTGTCCAGGCCGCGGGGCCGACAGGCTGTCTGCCCGGGTAGACCCCGCTCTCACCGAGCGGCCGGGCCGCAACGTTCAAGAGGTGTACGAAGCCACCTTGGGGGGGCTGCGGAGCCCCCCCTCCCCATGAGAGCGCCTCACAGGCTTTGCTGATAACCCCGTCCTAGCTGCCTGCGCGGGCAGGCGGGACCCCCAGGAGGCCGCGCATAGCCCGCGGCAGCCACCGCTGAAGTCCACAGCAGTTGGCAGATAGGAGTCTTGGAGAAAAAAACGACAAAGTGCAAACGCTCCAGGCGCCGACCAGGGGCGCGTACCTGGCTGGCCGGGCCGGCGGGAGCTGCGGCTGCTGGAGTTGCACCGAGTGTCGATGCATGTCGTGAGAACCGGTATGAGGTTGAACCTGGGCCCTCGGGGCCGAGGCGCGGTTCCAGGGAGACGGAAGGAGCGGGCGTGTTTCCCCTGATAGCGCCGACGACGGTAAAATAAGGCCTCGCAAAACGTCAGGACGAACACCTTTTTTGCATATAAGGGAACGAGCGGTGTGCGGTCTCTGACCAAGTGAGTATTTCTCAAACTCG
>NW_027102440.1:15000-32500 GCF_035609145.1 Eleutherodactylus coqui | reverse complement strand
CGCGCTCTCGGCCGCCCTGAGGCGGGAGAGCTCGGGTCGTTGTCGCTCGGCGTCGACCCCCGACGCCATCGCACGGTGCCTGGGAAAGGGCTGCATCCCTGAGCCACGCGTCCCCCGGAGTGCTCCCCCCGCAGGGGGCTCCGCGAGGTGTCGCGGCGGCAGGGTCGCTCGCCTTCTTCCGCCTCGGACCGTCTGCGCGAAGCCAACCTCCCGGCGGGAGGGTAGACCGAAGGGGGTCGCCCGTCCTTGTGACCCCGCGGAGGGGGCCAAGGGCGGGACTCTGGCTCGGGGGACGGGAGGGGCGCCCGCGCGTCCCCTTCCCCGTCGCCGAGAGCCGTACGCCGGCGTGTGGACCTGCTCGCCGGAGTTCGTCCGGGGCTCGGTAGGGGTGCTCGGCCCTTGAGGTCCTGCCCCGGACAGGGGCGCGGCGAGGGTCCCCTGGCCGCGTCGGCTCTCACGTCGACCCACTCTCTCGCGTGGGATGGCGGCGCGGAAGGCCTCGGCCCGGCATCTCGGAGGGGGGTCGCCCGGGCGGGCAAGCCGGCCAGCCTGCTGGCCCCGCGGCCTGCGCAGGCGGAGTGCGGGGGGGACTCTTGCTCTCGGTGGCTCTGCCCCAGGAGGGTGCGGGGTGGCGGCAGAGGGGAGGCCGCCGCGGGTGCTTCGAGTTTGAGAAATACTCACTTGGTCAGAGACCGCACACCGCTCGTTCCCTTATATGCAAAAAAGGTGTTCGTCCTGACGTTTTGCGAGGCCTTATTTTACCGTCGTCGGCGCTATCAGGGGAAACACGCCCGCTCCTTCCGTCTCCCTGGAACCGCGCCTCGGCCCCGAGGGCCCAGGTTCAACCTCATACCGGTTCTCACGACATGCATCGACACTCGGTGCAACTCCAGCAGCCGCAGCTCCCGCCGGCCCGGCCAGCCAGGTACGCACCCCTGGTCGGCGCCTGGAGCGTTTGCACTTTGTCGTTTTTTTCTCCAAGACTCCTATCTGCCAACTGCTGTGGACTTCAGCGGTGGCTGCCGCGGGCTATGCGCGGCCTCCTGGGGGTCCCGCCTGCCCGCGCAGGCAGCTAGGACGGGGTTATCAGCAAAGCCTGTGAGGCGCTCTCATGGGGAGGGGGGGCTCCGCAGCCCCCCCAAGGTGGCTTCGTACACCTCTTGAACGTTGCGGCCCGGCCGCTCGGAGAGCGGTGTCTACCCGGGCAGACAGCCTGTCGGCCCCCGCGGCCTGGACAGGCGGGAGCGGGGACTCTTGCGCTCGGGGGGCTCTGCTCCAAGGAGCGAGAGCGGACGCTCTGCTCGGCCCGGAGAGTGGGGTGGCGGGGCGCCGTCGCCTCGCTGGAACCAGGGGCGTCGTGACGTGCGCGCGCGCCTAGCCGCCGCCAGAACAGGCCGGAAAGGTTGAGCTGCATACGGATCTAAGCCGTTGCCCAAACTAACTCTGGCCCGTGTGACACAGCCGCGCGCGCGCTTTCCTACGACACTCGACCGCCGGGCTCCCTCGGCCTGGGAGGCACTCTCGGGGCAGGGGGCCACCGCAGCCCCCTTTAGGTGGCTTCGTACACCTCTTGAACGTGGCGCCCGGCCGCTCGGAGAGCGGGGTCTACCCGGGCAGACAGCCTGTCGGCCCCGCGGCCTGGGCAGGCGGAGCGGGTGCTCTTGCGCTCGGGGGCTCTGCTCGGCCCGGAGAGTTGGGTGCGGGGCGCCGTCGCCTCGCTGGAACCAGGGGCGTTGTGACGTTCGCACGCGCCTAGCCGCCGCCAGGACAGGCCGGAAAGGTTGAGCTGCATACGGATCTAAGCCGTTGCCCAAACTAACTCTGGCTCGTGTGACCGACACAGCCGCGCACGCGCTTTCCTACGACACTCGACCGCCTGGCTCCCCTCGGCCTGGGAGGCACTCTCGGGGCGGGGGGCACCGCAGCCCCCCCAAAGGTGGCTTCGTACACCTCTTGAACGTTGGGGCCCGGCCGCTCGGAGAGCGGGGTCTACCCGGGCAGACAGCCTGTCGGCCCCGCGGCCTGGACAGGCGGAGTGGGGACAAGCCAAGGCTACCGGCGGGCCTCGGACGGCCAGGGGTGGAAGGGCTCCACCTCAAGGTGGCTTCGTACACCTCTTGAACGTTGGGGCCCGGCCGCTCGGAGAGCGGGGTCTACCCGGGCAGACAGCCTGCTGGCCCCGCGGCCTGGACAGGCGGAGCGGGGAACCTTGCGCTCGGGGGCTCTGCTCGGCCCAGAGAGTGGGGTGCGGGGCGCCGTCGCCTCGCTGGAACCAGGGGCGTCGTGCCATTCGCGCGCGCGCGCCTAGCCGCCGCCAGAACAGGCCGGAAAGGATGAGCTTCATACGGATCTAAGCCGTTGCCCAAACTACCTCTGGCCCCTGTGACCGACACAGCCGTGGCACGCGCTTTCCTACGACACTCGACCGCCGGGCTCCCTCGGCCTGGGAGGCACTCTCGGGGCGGGGGGCACCGCAGCCCCCCCAAAGGTGGCTTCGTACACCTCTTGAACGTGGCGCCCGGCCGCTCGGAGAGCGGGGTCTACCCGGGCAGACAGCCTGTCGGCCCCGCGGCCTGGACAGGCGGAGCGGGGAAAAGCCTAGGCTACCGGCGGGCGGGATCGACCGGGAAGCCGCCGTGGGGGAACACAAGTTGGACGCCTCGCGCCGTCGCGGACCACCGTCCTCCGTCTCTCGGGAAGGGGGGGCCGCCCGAGGCGCACGGGCCTCGGACGGCCAGGGGTGGAAGGGCTCCACCCCGAGGTGGCTTCGTACACCTCTTGAACGTTGGGGCCCGGCCGCTCAGTGAGAACAGGGTCTACCCGGGCAGACAGCCTGTCGGCCCCGCGGCCTGGACAGGCAGAGTGGGGAAAAGCCTAGGCTACCGGGCGGGATCGACCGGATAGCCGCCGTGGGGGAACACAAGTTGGACGCCTCGCGCCGTCGCGGACCACCGTCCTCCGTCTCTCTCCCTCTCTCGGGAAGGGGGGCCGCCCGAGGCGCACGGGCCTCGGACGGCCAGGGGTGGAAGGGCTCCACCCCGAGGTGGCTTCGTACACCTCTTGAACGTTGGGGCCCGGCCGCTCAGTGAGAACGGGGTCTACCCGGGCAGACAGCCTGTCGGCCCCGCGGCCTGGACAGGCAGAGTGGGGAAAAGCCTAGGCTACCGGGCGGGATCGACCGGATAGCCGCCGTGGGGGAACACAAGTTGGACGCCTCGCGCCGTCGCGGACCACCGTCCTCCGTCTCTCTCCCTCTCTCGGGAAGGGGGGCCGCCCGAGGCGCACGGGCCTCGGACGGCCAGGGGTGGAAGGGCTCCACCCCGAGGTGGCTTCGTACACCTCTTGAACGTTGGGGCCCGGCCGCTCAGTGAGAACGGGGTCTACCCGGGCAGACAGCCTGTCGGCCCCGCGGCCAGGACAGGCAGAGTGGGGAAAAGCCTAGGCCACCGGGCGTGATCGACCGGGTAGCCGCCGTGGGGAACACAACTTGGACGTCTCGCGCCGTCGCGGACCACCGTCCTCCGTCTCTCTCTCCCTCTCTCGGAAGGGAGGCCGCCCGAGGCGCACGGGCCTCGAACGGCCAGGGGTGGAAGGGATCCACCCCCCGCGGGAAGGGGACGCGCGGCGGCACCCGGACGCGGGAGCGTTGACCCGGGGGTCTTTACTCCGCCGAGGCGTAGCCCGGAGAAGGAGCGAGACCGGCCGGCGGGGGTGGAACACCCCCTCATGCCTCGCTCCTTCTGGGGATAAAGCGCGTCGTCCGCAGGCCGCCGTCCCCTATCCCCGCCCTGGACCGCCCGCATCGGCCGGAGCCCGAGGGGACAGGCGGGGGTCCTTCGCTTTCGGGAAAACCGTCACCAAACGTGGGGCCCGTGCCCCGCTCTCGGCCGCCCTGAGGCGGGAGAGCCCGGATCGTTCTCTCTCTCGGCGTCGGCCCCACCGACGCCGTCGCACGGTGGCCTGGGAAAGGGCTGCACCCCCTGCGCCACGCTTCTCCCCCGGAGTACTCCCCCCGCAGGGGGCTCCGCGGGGTGTCCCGACGCGCAGAGTCGCTCGCCTTCTTCCGCGGGGGACGGGAGGGACGCCCACGCGCGTCCCTTCCCCATCCTCGAGAGCCGTACGCGCCGAGGGTGAACCCGCTCGCCGGGGCGCCGGGGAGCAGGGCCCTTGTGGTCCTTCCCCGGACATGGGCGCGGCGAGGGTCCCCCGGCCGCGACGGCTCTCCCGTTGACCCACTCTCTCGCCTTGGGTGGTGGTGATGGAGGCGGCTGCCTACGCCTCAGCCCGGCATCTCGGAGGGGGGTCGCCCGGGCAGCCAGCCAGCCAGCCTGTTGGCCCCGCGGCCTGCACAGGCGGAGTGGGGACACTTGCGCTCTATGACTCTGCTCCCAGGGAGGTGGCAGAGGGGCGGCCGCGGTGCTTTGACTTTGAGCGGTCCCCACTCCAGCACTCTGAGAAATAGTCACTTTGTCAAAGACCGCACACCGCTCGTTCCCTTATATGCAAAAAAGGTGTTCGTCCTGACGTTTTGCGAGCCCTTATTTTACCGTCGTCGGCGCTATCAGGGGAAACAGGCCCGCACCTTCCGCCTTCATGGAACCGTAGCTCGGCCCCGAGGGCCCAGGATTACCCTCATACCGGTTCTCACGACATGCGTCGACACTCGGCTCGGCCCCGGCAGCCGCAGCTCCCGCCGGCCCGGCCAGCCGGGTCCGCACCCCTGGCCGGCGCCTGGAGCGTCTGGACTTTGTCGTTTTCTCTCCGAGACTCGTCTCTGCCAACTGCCGTGGACTTCGGCGGGGGCTGCCGCGGGCTGTGCCCGGCCTCTTGGGGGTCCCGCCTGCCCGCGCAGGCAGCTAGGACGGGGTTATCAGCCCTCTCAGGGGGGCCTCCGCAGCCCCCCAAGGTGGCTTCGTACACCTCTTGAACGTGGCGCCCGGCCGCTCGGTGAGAGCGGGGTCTGCCCGGGCAGCCAGCCAGCCTGTCGGCCCCGCGGCCTGGACAGGCGGAGTGGGGACACTCGCGCTCGATGACTCTGCTCCCAGGGAGGTGGCAGAGGGGCGGACGCGGTGCTTTGACTTTGAGCGGTCCCCACTCCCTTCTCAGCACATTGAGAAATAGTCACTTTGTCAAAGACCGCACACCGCTCGTTCCCTTATATGCAAAAAAGGTGTTCGTCCTGACGTTTTGCGAGGCCTTAATTTACCGCCGTCGGCGCTATCAGGGCAAACAGGCCCGCTCCTTCCGCCTTCCCGGAACCGTGGCTCGGCCCCGAGCGACCAGGTTTACCCTCATACCGGTTCTCACGACATGCATGGATACTCGGCTCAGCCCCGGCAGCCGCAGCTCCCGCCGGCCCGGCCAGCCGGGTACGCCCCCCTGGCCGGCGCCTGGAGCGTTTGCACTTTGTCATTTTTCCTCAAAGACTCATCTCTGCCAACTGCCGTGGGATTCAGCAGGGGCTGCCACGGCTGTTCCCCGCCTCCTGGGTGTCCTGCCCTGCAACACCGGAGGGTCAGTCGGGGTCTTGAGCAACTACTGGTAGGTGCAGCACCTCGGGGGCCCTCTGCAGCCAGCACACGGCTGCCAACAGCCCGCTCTCCATCACCAGCCAGCCCATCTGCATACATCTGCTGGGGGTGCTTTTTTGACTTCCCCCGTTTTGGCCTATGGGGAAAAGCCAAGGGGGGAAACTCCAGAGTCATGCCGACCTCCTGGAACCCCAGCTCGGCCTGGAGCTACTGGTTTGCCCCCTTCCAGGTTCTCAGGACATGCATCGACACTCGGCTCTTCCCCAGCCGCCGCAGCTCCCCTCGGCCCGGCCAGCCGGGTCCGCCCCCCGGACCGGCGCCTGGAGCGTTTGGACTTTGTCGTTTTTTTCTCAAAGACTCATCTCTGCCAACGACTTCAGCAGGGGCTGCCACCTGCTGTTCCCCGCCAATGGGTGTCCTGACCTGCAACACCGGAGGCTCAGGTGTGGTCTTGAGCAACTGCTGGTAGGTGCACCTCGGGGGCCCACTGCAGCCAGCACACTGCTGCCAACAGCCCGCTCCCCGTCACCATCCAGCCCCTCTGCATACATCTGCCGGGGGTGCTTTTTTGACTTCCCCCATTTTGGCCTATGGGGAAAAGCCAGGGGGAAAACCTCCAGAGTCAGGCCGACCTCCTGGAACTCCAGCTCGGCCTTGAGCTACTGGTTTGCCCCCTTCCCGGTTCTCAGGACATGCATCGATACTCGGCTCTTCCCCAGCCGCCGCAGCTCCCGTCGGCCCGGCCAGCCGGGTCCGCCACCCTGGCCGGCGCCTGGAGCATTTGGACTTTGTCGTTTTTTCTCAAAGACTCATCTCTGCCAGCTGCCAAGGACTTCAGTAGGGGCTGCCACCTGCTGTTCCCCGCCAATGGGTGTCCTGCCCTGCCACACCGGAGGCTCAGGCAGGGTCTTGAGCAACTGCTGGTTGGTGCTCTCAGGGGGCCCCTCCACACCCCCAGGCCCACCTCCAGGGCCTCCCTCCCGGCCCCTGGAGCAGCCAGCGCCCCCTCGCCGTCAACGCTCTCTCCCCGTTGGGACTTTGAAACTTTTCTGACCGCGCAAGCTTCGTCAAACGGCAAGGGGGGCAGCCGGCGTTCTGTGCCCGGCCTCCTGGGGTCCTGCCCGGGCACATCGGAGGCTCAGCCAGGGTGTTGAGCCACCACTGGCAGGTGCACTCAGGGGGCCCTCCGCAGACGCCCATGCACACCTCCGCAGCCAGCACACTGCTGCCAACAGCCCGCTCCCCGTCACCCGCCAGCCCCTCTGCATACATCTGCTGGGGGTGCTTTTTTGACTTCCCCCATTTTGGCTTATGAGGAAAAGCCAGGGGGAAAACCTCCAGAGTCAGGCCGACCTCCTGGAACTCCGGCCCGGCCTGGAGCTACTGGTTTGCCCCCTTCCCGGTTCTCAGGACATGCATCGACACTCGGCTCAGCCCCGGCAGCCGCGGCTCCCGCCGGCCCGGCCAGCCGGGTACGCCACCCTGGCCGGCGCTTGGAGCGTTTGGACTTTGTCATTTTTCTCAAAGACCCATCTCTGCCAACTGCCGTGGGCTTCAGCAGTGGCTGCCGCGGGCTGTGCCCGGCCTACTGGGGGGTCCCGCCTGCCCGCGCAGGCAGCTAGGACAGGGCTCTCAGCAAGGGCTTGGAGGCGCTCTCAGGGGGGGGCCTCCGCAGCCCCCCAAGGTGGCTTCGTACACCTCTCGAACGTTGGGGCCCGGCCGCTCGGAGAGCGGGGTCTGCCCGGGCAGCCAGCCAGCCTGTCGGCCCCACGGCCCGCGCTGGCGGAGTGGGGACACTCGCGCTCGATGTCTCTGCTCCCAGGGAGGCGGCAGAGGGGCGGCCGCGGTGCTTTGACTTTGAGCGGTCCCCACTCCCTTCTCAGCACATTGAGAAATAGTCACTTTGTCAAAGACCGCACACCGCTCGTTCCCTTATATGCAAAAAAGGTGTTCGTCCTGACGTTTTGCGAGGCCTTAATTTACCGCCGTCGGCGCTATCAGGGAAAACGGGCACGCTCCTTCCGCCCTACTGGAACCGTGCCTCGGCCCGGAGCGACCAGGATTACCCTCATACCGGTTCTCACGACATGCATCGACACTCGGCTCTTCCCCGGCAGCCGCAGCTCCCGCCGGCCCGGCCAGCCGGGTCCGCCCCCCTGGCCGGCGCCTGGAGCGTTTGCACTTTGTCATTTTTTCTCAAAGACTCATCTCTGCCAACTGCCCTGGGCTTCAGCAGTGGCTGCCTCGGGCTGTGCCCGGCCTCTTGGGGGTCCCGCCTGCCCGCGCAGGCAGCTAGGACGGGGTTATCAGCCCTCTCAGGGGGGCCACCGCAGCCCCCCAAGGTGGCTTCGTACACCTCTTGAACGTTGGGCCCGGCCGCTCGGAGAGCGGGGTCTGCCCGGGCAGCCAGCCAGCCTGTCGGCCCCGCGGCCTGGGCAGGCGGAGTGGGGACCCTCGCGCTCGATGAGTCTGCTCCCAGGGAGGTGGCAGAGGGGCGGCCGCGGCGCTTTGACTTTGAGCGGTCCCCACTCCGCACATTGAGAAATAGTCACTTTGTCAAAGACCGCACACCGCTCGTTCCCTTATATGCAAAAAAGGTGTTCGTCCTGACGTTTTGCGAGGCCTTATTTTACCGCCGTCGGCGCTATCAGGGGAAGCGGGCCCGCTCCTTCCGCCTTCCTGGAACCGTGCCTCGGCCCCGAGGGCCCAGGATTACCCTCATACCGGTTCTCACGACATGCATCGACACTCGGCTCAGCCCCGGCAGCCGCAGCTCCCGCCGGCCCGACCAGCCGGGTCCGTCCCCCTGGCCGGCGCCCGGAGCGTTTGGACTTTGTCGTTTTTTCATCCAACACTCTCCTCTGGCAAATGCCATGGACTTCAGCGGGGGCTGCCGCGGGCTGTTCCCCGCCTCCTGGGTGTCCTGCCCTGCAACACCGGAGGCACAGGCACACTGCTGCCAACAGCCCGCTCTCCATCACCCCCCAGCCCCTTCTGCATACATCTGCCGGGGGTGCTTTTTTGCCTCCCCCCATTTTGGCCTATGGGGAAAAGCCAGGGGGAAAACGTCCAGAGTCAGGCCGACCTCCTGGAACTCCAGCTCGGCCTGGAGCCACCGGTTTGTCCCCTTCCCGGTTCTCACGACATGCACCGACACTCGGCTCAGCCCCGGCAGCCGCAGCACCCGCCGGCCCGGCCAGCCGGGTCCGTTCCCCTGGCCGGCACGCCTGGAGCATCTGGACTTTGTCGTTTTTCCTCCAAGACTCGCCTCTGGCAAATGCCATGGACTTCAGCGGGGGCTGCCGCGGGCTGTTCCCCGCCTCCTGGGTGTCCTGCCCTGCAACACCGGAGGCTCAGGCAGGGTCTTCAGCTACTGCTGGTAGGTGCACCTCGGGGGCCCTCCGCAGCCGCCCCGGGCCACCCCTGCAGCCAGCACACTGCTGCCAACAGCCCGCTCCCCATCACCAGCCAGCCCCTCTGCATACATCTGCTGGGGGTGCTTTTTTGACTTCCCCCCTTTTGGCCTATGGGGAAAAGCCAGGGGGACAATCTCCAGAGTCCTGCCGACCTCCTGGAACTCCAGCCCGGCCTGGAGCCACCGGTCTGTCCCCTTCCCGGTTCTCAGGGATTTTTGGACTTGTGATTTTCGTGATTCGTCTCTTCAAACTTTGTTGGACTACAATGGGGGGGCGACCGGCGGTCCGTGCCCAGCCTCCAGGGTGTCCTGCCCTGCAACACCAGAGGCTCGGGCAGGGTCTTGACCAACTACTGTTGGGTGCTCCTAGGGGGCCCCTCCACACCCCCAGGCCCACCTCCAGGACATCCCTCCCGGCCCCTGGAGCAGCCAGCACCCCCTCGCCGTCAACACTCTCCCCCCGTGGGGACTTTGAAACTTTTCTGACCGTGCAAGCTTCATCAAACGGCAAGGGGGCAACCGGCGTTCTGTGCCCAGCCTCCTGGGGTCCTGCCCGGGCACATCGGAGGCTCTGGCTGGGTGTTGAGTCACTACTGGCAGATGCACTCAGGGGGCCCTACGCTGCCGCCCATGCACACTGCTGCCAACAGCCCGCTCCCCATCACCCGCCAGCCCCTCTGCATACATCTGCCGGGGGTGCTTTTTTGACTTCCCCCATTTTGGCCTATGGGGAAAAGCCAGGGGGAAAACCACCAGAGTCAGGCCGACCTCCTGGAACCCCAGCTCGGCCCGGAGCCACCGGTTTGTCCCCTTCCCGGTTCTCAGGACATGCATTGACACCCGGCTCAGCACCGGCAGCCGCAGCCCTCGCCAGCCCGGCCAGCCGGGTCCGCCACCCTGGCCGGCGCCTGGAGCGTTTGGACTTTGTCATTTTCATGACTTGTCTCCTCAAACTTTGTCCGACTGCAAGGGGGGCTGCCGCAGTCCGTGCCCAGCCTCCAGGGGTTGCCCCCGGCCACTGGAGCAGCCAGCACCCCCTCGCCGTCAACACTCTCTCCCCGTTGGGACTTTGAAACTTTTCTGACCGTGCAAGCTTCGTCAAACGGCAAGGGGGCAGGCTGCGGTCTGTGCCCGGCCTCCTGGGGTCCTGCCCGGGCACATCGGAGGCTCAGCCTGGGTTTTCCGCCACCACTGGTAGGTGCGCTTTGGGGGCCCTCCGCAGCCGCCCCGGGCCACCCCTGCAGCCAGCACACTGCTGCCAACAGCCCGCTCTCCATCACCAGCCAGCCCCTCTGTACACATCTGCCGGGGGGGTGCTTTTTTTGAGACATACTGTCACTTTGTCAAAGACCGCACACCGCTCGTTCCCTTATACCCCGACAAGGTGTTCGTGGTGACGTTTTGCGAGGCCTTATTTTACCGCCGTCGGCGCTATCAGGGGAAGCAGGCCCGCTCCTTCCGCCCTCCTGGAACCGTGCCTCGGCCCGGAGCGGCCAGGTTTACCCTCATACCGGTTCTCGTGACCTGCATTGACACTCGGCTCTTCCCCAGCCGCCGTAGCTCCCGCCGGTCCCAGCCAGCCAGGTCCGCCCCCCTGGCCGGCGCCTGGAGCGTTTGGACTTTGTCATTTTCATGACTTGTCTCCTCAAACTTTGTTCGACTGCAAGGGGGGGGGGGCTGCCGCGGTCCGTGCCCAGCCTCCAGGGGTTGCCCCCGGAGCAGCCAGCACCCCCTCGCCGTCAACACTCTCTCCCCGTGGGGACTTTGAAACTTTTCTGACCGTGCAAGCGTCATCAGACGGCAAGGGGGCAGGCTGCGGTCTGTGCCCGGCCTCCTGGGGTCCTGCCCGGGCACATCGGAGGCTCAGCCAGGGTCTTGGGCCCCTACTGGTAGGTGCACTTTGGGGGCCCTCCGCAGCCGCCCAGGCCCACCCCTGCAGCCACCACACGGCTGCCAACAGCCCGCTCTCCATAACCCCCCAGCCCATTGCATACATCTGCTGGGGGTGCTTTTTTGACTTCCCCCATTTTGGCCTATGGGGAAAGGCCGGGGGGGGAAACCTCCAGAGTCAGGCCGACCTCCTGGAACTCCAACCCGGCCTGGAGCCACTGGTTTGTCCCCTTCCCGGTTCTCAGGACATGCGTCGACACTCGGCTAAGCCCCGGCAGCCACAGCCCCCGTCGGCCGGGCCAGCCGGGTCCACCACCCTGCCCGGCGCCCAGAGCGTTTGGACTTTGTCGTTTTTTTCTCCAAGACTCGCCTCTGGCACATGCCATGGGCTTCAGCGGGGGCTGCTCCCCGCCTCCTGGGTGTCCTGCCCGGGCACATCGGAGGCACAGGCAATGTCTTGAGCCACCACTGGTAGGTGCACTCAGGGGGCCCTCCGCAGCCGCCCTGGGCCACCCCTGCAGCCAGCACACTGCTGCCAACAGCCCGCTCTCCATCGCCCCCCAGCCCCTCTGCATACATCTGCTGGGGGTGCTTTTTTGACTTCCCCCATTTCGGCCTATGGGGAAAAGCCAGGGGGAAAACCTCCAGAGTCAGGCCGACCTCCTGGAACTCCAGCTCGGCCTGGAGCTACTGGTCTGTCCCCTTCCCGGTTCTCAGGACCTGCATTGACACTCGGCTCAGCCCCAGCCGCCGCAGCCCCCGCCGGCCCGGCCAGCCGGGTCCGCACCCCTGGACGGCACGCCTGGAGCGTTTGGACTTTGTCATTTTCATGACTTGTCTCCTCAGACATTGTCCGACTGCAAGGGGGGCGGCCGCGGTCCGTGCCCAGCCTCCAGGGGTTGCCCCCGGCCCCTGGAGCAGCCAGCACCCCCTCGCCGTCAACACTCTCTCCCCGTCGGGACTTTGAAACTTTTTCTGACCGTGCAAGCTTCATCAAACGGCAAGGGGGCAGGCTGCGGTCTGTGCCCGGCCTCCTGGGGTCCTGCCGGGGGACATCGGAGGCTCAGCCAGGGTCTTGAGCCACCGCTGGCAGGTGCACTCTGGGGGCCCTCCGCAGCCGCCCATGCACACCTCTGCAGCCTGCACACTGCTGCCAACAGCCCGCTCCCCATCACCCGCCAGCCCCTCTGCATACATCTGCTGGGGGTGCTTTTTTGCCTCCCCCCGTTTTGGCCTATGGGGAAAAGCCAGGGGGAAAACCACCAGAGTCATGCCGAACTCCTGGAACTCCAGCTCGGCCTGGAGCTACTGATCTGTCCCCTTCCCGGTTCTCAGGACATGCATTGACACTCGGCTCAGCCCCGGCAGCCGCAGCCCCCGCCAGCCCGGCCAGCCGGGTCTGCCCCCCTGGCCGGCGCCTGGAGCGTTTGGACTTTATCATTTTCATGACTTGTCTCCTCAAACTTTGTCCGCCTGCAAGGGGGGCGGCCGCGGTCCGTGCCCAGCCTCCAGGGGTTGCCCCCGGCCCCTGGAGCAGCCAGCACCCCCTCGCCGTCAACACTCTCTCCCCGTTGGGACTTTGAAACTTTTCTGACCGTGCAAGCTTCATCAAACGGCAAGGGGGCAGGCTGCGGTCTGTGCCCGGCCTCCTGGGGTCCTGCCCGGGCACATCGGAGGCTCAGCCAGGGTTTTGAGCCACTGCTGGCAGGTGCACTCAGGGGGCCCTCCGCAGCCGCCCAGGCCCACCCCTGCAGCCAGCACATGGCTGCCAGCAGCCACCACACAGCTGCCAACAGCCCGCTCTCCATCGCCCCCCAGCCCCCCTGCATACATCTGGCGGGGGTGCTTTTTTGACTTCCCCCATTTTGGCCTATGGGGAAAAGCCAGGGGGGACACCTCCAGAGTCAGGCCGACCTCCTGGAACTCCAGCTCGGCCCGGAGCCACCGGTTTGTCCCCTTCCCGGTTCTCAGGACATGCATTGACACCCAGATCTTCCCTGGCAGCCGCAGCTCCCGCCGGCCCGGCCAGCCAGGTCCGCACCCCTGGCCGGCGCCTGGAGCGTTTGGACTTTGTCATTCTCATGACTTGTCTCCTCAAACTTTGTTCGACTGCAAGAGGGGCTGCCGGGGTCCGTGCCCAGCCTCCAGGGGTTGCCCCCGGCCCCTGGAGCAGCCAGCACCCCCTCGCCGTCAACACTCTCTCCCCGTTGGGACTTTGAAACTTTTCTGACCGTGCAAGCTTCATCAAACGGCAAGGGGGCAGGCTGCGGTCTGTGCCCGGCCTCCTGGGGTCCTGCCCGGGGACATCGGAGGCTCCGCCTGGGTCTTGAGCAACTACTGGTAGGTGCGCTTTGGGGGGCCCTCCGCAGCCGCCCCGGGCCACCCCTGCAGCCAGCACACTGCTGCCAACAGCCCGCTCTCCATCACCAACCAGCCAGCCAGCCCCGTCTGCACACATCTGCCGGGGGTGCTTTTTTTGAGACATACTGTCACTTTGTCAAAGACCGCACACCGCTCGTTCCCTTATACCCCGACAAGGTGTTCGCGGTGACGTTTTGCGAGGCCTTATTTTACCGCCGTCGGCGCTATCAGGGGAAGCAGGCCCGCTCCTTCCGCCTTCCCGGAACCGTGGCTCGGCCCGGAGCGACCAGGATTACCCTCATACCGGTTCTCATGACATGCATTGACACTCGGCTCAGCCCCGGCAGCCGCAGCTCCCACCGGCCAGGCCAGCCGTGTCTGCCCCCCTGGCCGGCACGCCTGGAGCGTTTGGACTTTGTCATTTTTTCCCCCAAGACTCGCCTCTGCCAACTGCCAAGGACTTCAGCAGGGGCTGCCACGGCTGTTCCCCGCCTCCTGGGGTTCATGCCCGGGCACACCGGAGGCTCAGGCATTGTCTTGAGCGACTACTGTTGGGTGCTCTCACGGGGCCCCTCCACACCCCCAGGCCGACCTCCAGGGGCTCCAGCCCGGCCCCAGGGGCAGCCAGCACCCCTTCGCCGTCAACACTCTCCCCCCGTTGGGACTTTGAAACTTTTCCGACCGTGCAAGCGTCATCGGACGGCAAGGGGGTAAGCTGCGGGCTCTGCCCGGCCTCCTGGTGTCCTGCCCGGCCCCGTGGGGCGGACAGGCAGGGTTTCTCACCCACTACCCGTAGGCACTCTCAGGGGGCCCTCCGCGCCCTCAGGCCGCCCTCCCCGGGCTTCCCCCGGGTCCGCGGAGCAGCCCGACACCCCTCGCCGCACCGTCTCTCGCCCCCGTTGGGACTTTGAAACTTTTCCCCCCCGTGCAAACCTCACCGGGGGGCAGAGGGAGAGACCCGCGGGCCGTGCCCGGCCTCCCGGGACTCCCTCCGGGCAGCGCGGGCGGCTCGGACGGGGTTTTGAGCGAGTGCTGGGGGGGGTGTCTTCGGGGGCCCCCCGCGGGCCCCCCGGGGCACCTGCGCGGGGTGGCCCCTGCTGCCAGACACCCACTCCCTATCGACCATCCAGCCCCCCTACATACATCTGGCGGGGGTGCTTTTTTGAGTTCCCCCATTTTGGCAACTTGGCACATCCTATGGGGAAACCGGCAAAATCATGCCGACCTCCTGGAACTCCGGCTCGGCCTGGAGCCGCCGGTTTGTCCCCTTCCCGGTTCTCAGGCATTTTCGGACTTTGTCATTTTTTCAGCACTCTGTCAATGCGGCCAGCGGGAGCTGCCGCGGTCTGTGCCCAGGCACCAGGCTCTCCAAACGGACACCGGCGGAGGGTCAGGGGGTGTCTCGGCCAGATACTGAAAAACACTCAGGGGGTGCCCAGGCACCAGGCACTCCAAACGGACACCGTCGGAGGGTCAGGGGGTGTCTCAGCCAGATACTGAAAAACACTCAGGGGCGCACGGGGGCTGCACAGGGCCACCCCGGGCGGCCATATTGGCGGCTGGGACCCCCTATTCAGCAAACGCCAGGGGGCGCTCAGGGACACCCGGGGGCTGCTCCACTCGCCCCAGGCCGGCCTCCCTGAGGCGGGCACGTTAGCGGCTGAGACCCCCTCTCGAGCAGAGACCGGGGGGCGCTCGGGGACACACGGGGGCTGCTCCACTCGCCCCAGGCCGGACTCCCTGAGGCGGGCACATCAGCGGCTGAGAACCCCTCTCCACCAATGACCGGGGGACGCTCAGGGACACACGGGGGCTGCTCCACTCGCCCCAGGCCGGCCTCCCTGGGTACCCAGGCGGGCACATTAGCGGCTGAGACCCCCTCTCGACCAAAGACCGGGGGCGCTCAGGGACACGCGGGGGCTGCTCCACTCGCCCCAGGCCGGCCTCCCTGAGGCGGGCACATTAGCGGCTGAGACCCCCTCTCGACCAGAGACCGGGGGGCACTCGGGGACACACGGGGGCTGCTCCACTCGCCCCAGGCCGGACTCCCTGAGGCGGGCACATTAGCGGCCGAGACCCCCTCTCGACCAGAGACCGGGGGGCGCTCGGGGACACACGGGGGCTGCTCCACTCGCCCCAGGCCGGACTCCCTGAGGCGGGCACATTAGCGGCCGAGACCCCCTCTCCACCAGAGACCGGGGGGCGCTCGGGGACACACGGGGGCTGCTCCACTCACCCCAGGCCGGACTCCCTGAGGCCGGCACATTAGCGGCTGAGACCCCCTCTCCACCAAAGACCGGGGGGCGCTCGGGGACACACGGGGGCTGCTCCACTCGCCCCAGGCCGGACTCCCTGAGGCGGGCACATTAGCGGCTGAGACCCCCTCTCCACCAAAGACCGGGGGCACTCAGGGACACACGGGGGCCGCTCCACTCGCCCCAGGCCGGACTCCCTGAGGCGGGCACATTAGCGGCTGAGACCCCCTCTTCAGCAAACGCCAGGGGACACTCGGGGACACACGGGGGCTGCTCCACTCGCCCCAGGACGGACTCCCTGAGGCGGGCACATTAGCGGCTGGGACCCCCTCTCCACCAAAGACCGGGGGGCGCTCGGGGACACACGGGGGCTGCTCCACTCGCCCCAGGCCGGACTCCCTGAGGCGCGCACATTAGCGGCTGGGACCCCCTCTCCACCAAAGACCGGGGGGCGCTCGGGGACACACAGGGGCTGCTCCACTCGCCCCAGGCCGGCCTCTGTAGGTACCCAGGCGGGCACATTAGCGGCTGAGACCCCCTCTCCACCAAAGACCGGGGGGCGCTCGGGGACACACAGGGGCTGCTCCACTCGCCCCAGGCCGGCCTCTCTAGGTACCCAGGCGGGCACATTAGCGGCTGAGACCCCCTCTTGACCAAAGACCGGGGGACACTCAGGGACACACGGGGGCTGCTCCACTCACCCCAGGCCGGCCTCCCTAGGTACCCGGGCGGGCACATTAGCGGCTGAGACCCCCTCTTCAGCAAACGCCAGGGGACGCTCAGGGACACACGGGGGCTGCTCCACTCGCCCCAGGCCGGACTCCCTGAGGCGGGCACATTAGCGGCTGAGACCCCCTCTCCACCAAAGACCGGGGGGGGGGCGCTCGGGGACACACGGGGGCTGCTCCACTCGCCCCAGGCCGGACTCCCTGCGTACCCGGGCGGGCACATTAGCGGCTGAGACCCCCTCTCGACCAAAGACCGGGGGACGCTCAGGGACACACGGGGGCCCCTCCGCGCCCCCAGGCCGACCTCCAGGGCCTCCCTCCCGGCCCCTGGAGCAGCCAGCACCCCCTCGCCGTCAACACTCTCTCCCCGTTGGGACTTTGAAACTTTTCTGACCGTGCAAGCTTCATCGGACGGCAAGGGGGCAGGCTGCGGTCTGTGCCCGGCCTCCTGGGGTCCTGCCCGGGCACATCGGAGGCTCAGCGGGGGTTTTGAGCCACCGCTGGCAGGTGCACTCAGGGGGCCCTCCGCAGCCGCCCCGGGCCACCCCTGCAGCCAGCACACCGCTGCCAACAGCCCGCTCTCCGTCACCAGCCAGGCCCGTCCGCGCACATCTGCCGGGAGGGAGCTTTTTTTGAGACATACTGTCACTTTGTCAAAGACCGCACACCGCTCGTTCCCATATACCCCGACAAGGTGTTCGTGGTGACGTTTTGCGAGGCCTTATTTTACCGTCGTCGGCGCTATCAGGGGAAACACGCCCGCTCCTTCCGCCTCCCTGGTACCCTGGCTGGGCCCGGAGCGACCAGGATTACCCTCATACCGGTTCTCACGACCTGCACTGACACTCGACTCTGCCCCGGCCGCCGCAGCTCCCGCAGGCCCGGCCAGCCGGGTCCGCCCCCCTGGCCGGCGCCCGGAGCGTTTGGACTTTGTCGTTTCTTCTCCAAGACGCGTCTCTGCCAACTGCCGTGGACTTCAGCGGGGGCTGCTCCCCGTCTCCTGGGTGTCCTGCCCGGGCACATCGGAGGCTCAGCCTGGGTCTTCAGCCCCTACTGGTAGGTGCACTCAGGGGGCCCTCCGCAGCCGCCCAGGCCCACCCCTGCAGCCAGCACACGGCTGCCAGCAGCCACCACACAGCTGCCAACAGCCCACTATCCATCACCCACCAGCCCCTCTGCATACATCTGCTGGGGGTGCTTTTTTGACTTCCCCCCTTTTGGCCTATGGGGAAAAGCCAGGGGGAAAACCTCCAGAGTCAGGCCGACCTCATGGAACTCCAACCCGGCCTGGAGCCACCGGTTTGTCCCCTTCCCGGTTCT
>NW_027102440.1:0-2500 GCF_035609145.1 Eleutherodactylus coqui | reverse complement strand
AGGCGGAGTGGGGACAAGCCAAGGCTACCGGCGGGCCTCGGACGGCCAGGGGTGGAAGGGCTCCACCTCAAGGTGGCTTCGTACACCTCTTGAACGTTGGGGCCCGGCCGCTCGGAGAGCGGGGTCTACCCGGGCAGACAGCCTGCTGGCCCCGCGGCCTGGACAGGCGGAGCGGGGAACCTTGCGCTCGGGGGCTCTGCTCGGCCCAGAGAGTGGGGTGCGGGGCGCCGTCGCCTCGCTGGAACCAGGGGCGTCGTGCCATTCGCGCGCGCGCGCCTAGCCGCCGCCAGAACAGGCCGGAAAGGATGAGCTTCATACGGATCTAAGCCGTTGCCCAAACTACCTCTGGCCCCTGTGACCGACACAGCCGTGGCACGCGCTTTCCTACGACACTCGACCGCCGGGCTCCCTCGGCCTGGGAGGCACTCTCGGGGCGGGGGGCACCGCAGCCCCCCCAAAGGTGGCTTCGTACACCTCTTGAACGTGGCGCCCGGCCGCTCGGAGAGCGGGGTCTACCCGGGCAGACAGCCTGTCGGCCCCGCGGCCTGGACAGGCGGAGCGGGGAAAAGCCTAGGCTACCGGCGGGCGGGATCGACCGGGAAGCCGCCGTGGGGGAACACAAGTTGGACGCCTCGCGCCGTCGCGGACCACCGTCCTCCGTCTCTCGGGAAGGGGGGGCCGCCCGAGGCGCACGGGCCTCGGACGGCCAGGGGTGGAAGGGCTCCACCCCGAGGTGGCTTCGTACACCTCTTGAACGTTGGGGCCCGGCCGCTCAGTGAGAACAGGGTCTACCCGGGCAGACAGCCTGTCGGCCCCGCGGCCTGGACAGGCAGAGTGGGGAAAAGCCTAGGCTACCGGGCGGGATCGACCGGATAGCCGCCGTGGGGGAACACAAGTTGGACGCCTCGCGCCGTCGCGGACCACCGTCCTCCGTCTCTCTCCCTCTCTCGGGAAGGGGGGCCGCCCGAGGCGCACGGGCCTCGGACGGCCAGGGGTGGAAGGGCTCCACCCCGAGGTGGCTTCGTACACCTCTTGAACGTTGGGGCCCGGCCGCTCAGTGAGAACGGGGTCTACCCGGGCAGACAGCCTGTCGGCCCCGCGGCCTGGACAGGCAGAGTGGGGAAAAGCCTAGGCTACCGGGCGGGATCGACCGGATAGCCGCCGTGGGGGAACACAAGTTGGACGCCTCGCGCCGTCGCGGACCACCGTCCTCCGTCTCTCTCCCTCTCTCGGGAAGGGGGGCCGCCCGAGGCGCACGGGCCTCGGACGGCCAGGGGTGGAAGGGCTCCACCCCGAGGTGGCTTCGTACACCTCTTGAACGTTGGGGCCCGGCCGCTCAGTGAGAACGGGGTCTACCCGGGCAGACAGCCTGTCGGCCCCGCGGCCAGGACAGGCAGAGTGGGGAAAAGCCTAGGCCACCGGGCGGGATCGACCGGGTAGCCGCCGTGGGGAACACAACTTGGACGTCTCGCGCCGTCGCGGACCACCGTCCTCCGTCTCTCTCTCCCTCTCTCGGAAGGGAGGCCGCCCGAGGCGCACGGGCCTCGAACGGCCAGGGGTGGAAGGGATCCACCCCCCGCGGGAAGGGGACGCGCGGCGGCACCCGGACGCGGGAGCGTTGACCCGGGGGTCTTTACTCCGCCGAGGCGTAGCCCGGAGAAGGAGCGAGACCGGCCGGCGGGGGTGGAACACCCCCTCATGCCTCGCTCCTTCTGGGGATAAAGCGCGTCGTCCGCAGGCCGCCGTCCCCTATCCCCGCCCTGGACCGCCCGCATCGGCCGGAGCCCGAGGGGACAGGCGGGGGTCCTTCGCTTTCGGGAAAACCGTCACCAAACGTGGGGCCCGTGCCCCGCTCTCGGCCGCCCTGAGGCGGGAGAGCCCGGATCGTTCTCTCTCTCGGCGTCGGCCCCACCGACGCCGTCGCACGGTGGCCTGGGAAAGGGCTGCACCCCCTGCGCCACGCTTCTCCCCCGGAGTACTCCCCCCGCAGGGGGCTCCGCGGGGTGTCCCGACGCGCAGAGTCGCTCGCCTTCTTCCGCGGGGGACGGGAGGGACGCCCACGCGCGTCCCTTCCCCATCCTCGAGAGCCGTACGCGCCGAGGGTGAACCCGCTCGCCGGGGCGCCGGGGAGCAGGGCCCTTGTGGTCCTTCCCCGGACATGGGCGCGGCGAGGGTCCCCCGGCCGCGACGGCTCTCCCGTTGACCCACTCTCTCGCCTTGGGTGGTGGTGATGGAGGCGGCTGCCTACGCCTCAGCCCGGCATCTCGGAGGGGGGTCGCCCGGGCAGCCAGCCAGCCAGCCTGTTGGCCCCGCGGCCTGCACAGGCGGAGTGGGGACACTTGCGCTCTATGACTCTGCTCCCAGGGAGGTGGCAGAGGGGCGGCCGCGGTGCTTTGACTTTGAGCGGTCCCCACTCCAGCACTCTGAGAAATAGTCACTTTGTCAAAGACCGCACACCGCTCGTTCCCTTATATGCAAAAAAGGTGTTCGTCCTGACGTT